>NC_052505.1:88795027-88877972 GCF_014356525.2 Nilaparvata lugens
GTATATGCTATATGTCTTCTATATCCTTATATTCTTCTATCTTCTTTAATAGAAGCCTGGACCGATGGGTCTGACCTTCACAAACAATATTCTCATCAATTTGATGGAATAGAATAGCTCATTAGTCCCTCACTAGCTGCTATGAAAATCATGAAGAAAATTGTAATACGGGCTCGGAAATCACAGGTTTGAAATAAATTACGGACAATTTTTGAATGAATCTACAACGTACGAAACAGAACGTGAAGTCTGAGACGATAAATCTTGGCACAAGTCGTCTGGAAGCCGTGAACGTGAGCGAGCAGCTGGCTGGAGCGTGCTTTTAACAGTAGCCAGTCGGTCTCAGACTGCTATAGATGTATGGTAGCAAACATAAATATAGGTTATGTGGTGCGAACGGTAGCCGGCCATAACAAAAAGCTGGCGCGTCTGACCGCGCGACACTACGAACGCCGTGATAATGTGGCCATAAAAACGGCCGTAAAACTGTTCCGCTGCCAGCCTGTTTGACACCTTAAATACATACGAAATAAGTTCGCTGGCCGTTCAAACTACTTGTTTTTATGAGTCTTATTCGATACTTCTTCAGCAGTTTGTCCAATTCCAACTGCTATCCAGCCAAGAGTCTCTCAGTTCGCCAAGCACCATCACAGGCAGCCAACATTCATGAACAATGCAGCTTTAATCCTTTTTTATAGTGGAACACTAGTTCAGTGAGTTTCTCTTGTATAGTGAGTTGAAATGGATGTTGGAATGTTGAATTATTCAATTGAGAGGAACAGTGTATAATTTTCAAATGAACTCTTGTTCATTTCAAATCCAACCCTTATATCCACATATCCACCACAACAATCACATGATTTTTTCTTTTAATGAATGCATTAATCACTTTCTGTGTGGTCACGAAACCATGGTCCTGTACCAAATAAAACTGTAGAATTTGACGATATATATGCGCTTCTTTTTAGTTCTGTGTTGTTGTGAATATGATATTGTTAATAAAAATGTTGAATAAGAAAGACGTGATATTGTCAAAATCAGTGGTTTTGACAATATCAAGTCGTTCAATTCAATTAATCAATAAGTTTCATCCTTCTCTTCCTTTCATACGATAAGAGAACGCGACAGAAAACAAATCACGTCTGAGTTCCTGAAGACTGATAATAAAAAATGTTGATCACCATATTATAATTTCATGCATGTTTTTCTATAGAGGGAATATCAATTGTCTTTTTGTTATTCTATTCTAATTTCGAAGAACATAGACAGGCTGGAACAACTGAGATTACTTGGAGGGGTAACAGGATTATATATATACAGTATAGGTTGTATTTGCTCCTCAATCATGTTTTCTGTTGATAAAAATAGTTTGATTGCTTTTGGTATTGATATGTCATATATTTCGATAATTTTCAACATTGTTCCATCTAAAGTTGATAATAGTTAACGTATTTGAAAACAATGCTCTGATTGATAGTGATCTCATGAATGGAAATGGATTGGTGAGTTGCAAATTTTATCCTATCATACATCAACGAGCTGTTCTCATGGCAACTAATGAGGTTTGAAATGTTGCCAGTATTGATCTCCAAAGCCGATTTCTTCAACAATATTAATTAAACAATGATAAAAACACATAATAATAAAATAATCAGAAATGGTAAATCAGGCTTAGAGCCCTTACCATTTCATTCAGATGTCTGTGTGTGGGATGTATAAAATGATTATTTACTGGATAAACGGATCTAACTATGAATTCCTCTCAATAAATTATAGAAGAGCCGACAATATGGTGATATTGAATCTTTCATCTCAATTGAATGACCTTTCTTTGCTGCAGGTTTAACAGAATAGGGCTAAATACTAAACACCCAATAACAAGAAAAAGATGAAATTGAATCATTACTTTTTGTTAGGATTTGGAGGAATAATATTCACCGCAATATTCTCACTTTTATAGACTCTAATATGGGAGAGTGTACAAGACTCAAAGTGGTATCATAAAAGAATATTGCTTGTCATCCCTTATTGAACATTGTTACGATGATTACGGTAGGAATGAAGTGAATATGCTTTAGTAATCCTGTATCAAAAATGTCCCGAATATTCCATATTCAATCTAGATCAGCCTGTCTGTTGGATATTGTTATTATTATTGTAGCCGGCTCAATCCAATTGGTTGGTAATTCAATAAAATGCGATTGTTTGACCTAGCGGAAGTTTTTGCAGTGCATAGTCGACTGGCAATTGAACAGGGCTGAGCAGGGCAGAGCACAAAGGAGCCAAGCGGCAATATTCTCTCGGCCTGTAATGCTCTTTCTGCCACCATAACAGCCACCATCTTCTCCTATGAAGAAAGCAATTTTCTATTTTAATTTAATCTGTTTAGAAGTCGCTTGTATATTTCGGTTAACTTTCTCCAGACTAGCATGTATGCCGCTCCCCCACCACACCATTCCCCGCCACTTTGCTCGCTCACTCGTTTATTATGCATTCGGTTGGACGAATATCGCATATTTTTGCTTCTTTGCTGGATATGAGAAAACCTTGCTGCATGGTAACAAAAAAGAAGAATTTAGAAAGTGTGTGGGAGAAAGACATACTGAGTTGGATAGGGAGAGTGGTGAAGGAGGAACTAAAGGAAAATGCTCATATAATGTAATATCAAAAAAGTGAAACCTCATCCTGAGTAAAATAATTATTATGCTTCAACATGACTAAAGACTTTCTTGAAATGATGAAATCTTAGTGATACTTAATTTTAATGGTGATGAACTGTGATCAATATTCATGATACAGTGATTATTGTCTGCATAAAAAACAATAAAATGAGGACGTAATAATTGTGAGTAATTATTCCTTGAGAGCAATCAGTATTCAATTTTTCAAAGTACGATGTGAATTATAGTGAATTTAAAATCTACGACTCCTTGTGAATTTCAAATCTACGATCTCTTGTGAATTTCAAATCTAAACTTCTTGTGAATTTCAAATCTACGAATGCTTGTGAATTCAATCTATCCTAACATTCAAAAATCAGTTCCCAAATACACAGTACCTCCAAAAATGTATGACTCTTGAATTCGAAGTTATACGATACAAAAATATCATATCTCTTCAACCATTCTAAGGTCAATAGGTGAAGCGCGAATCAATCATTGCTATGGTTATAAGACAACAGAATACGTTGCCAAGTCTAGTGTTAATTGGAAATAGCACTTGTTCACCTCCCTGCCAACAAAATGACACAGTATTTTACAAAAGTTAATTCAGTCTTGGCTATACAGTGATCCTTTGATGCATACAAATAAATTTAAAATATTATCCCTTTTTACCTGAAAGTCCCAACTTCGCCTAGTAAAGAATATTTTTATTTTATTCCATTATTGTATCATGAACGATTTGTTCGTGATTTTCCAAGTGATAAGATTAATCTATAATTATAATAAAGGAAAAAATTGTCTCATATATGTATGGGATAGGATATTCACGAATGACGTATCATCACGCCTGAAGTACTGAGTTGATTAATTTGAAATTTTACTTGAAGATTCTGAATTTACCAAGGATAGTTGTATAGACCTCTTTTTAGTTCTTCAAGATTCCAGTACGTCAAGTTTTCAGTTTGTCACGTGATTCAAACAGACCTTTGCGGAGCACTGGTCACCTGTCAGTGATAAATGAATTATTGTTATATCGTTGAAATTCACTTGAAAATAGCTTCACATCTATTCAGTAGGAAAATAACTCTGTTTAGCGTCGTTATGTTAACTTATTTCTTTTGAAAGTGGTATTCTGTCGTGAGTGCTAGAAAGTAGAAACAGGTCGAATTGTTGGATGTCAAACAGGATGAACAGAGATAAGACGTGAAAGGAAAAATGTCGTTGCTTGGAGGATTAGACGGTCTGTAAGAGTGAAGAGGATATGTGACTTAACGTTATTTTGCCAGCAGTCCTTATTTGGGTCATACCCGGACCACTCTTGGGAATAATGTCAGCGTAACAGGGACCGAACTTGTTTTTTCTCTCCGTGCAAAGAGAAGTTGTCTTTGTGGAGCCAACAGCCCAGATCTTTCTCTTGCTAAGAAAATCTCAAAGGGAACCAACCGTTTTAGCCGTTCTACGTTTTTCTACTGCAACCTTCTTCCATTAATTATCCTTTCTGTTTAGAGGGCGTCCTCGCCTTCAATTTCTCCTTCCTTTTTCTGGCAGCCGCCACTTTCGTGACGTCATAATCGCAACTCCTCTCCAGTCTAAGCACAAGCACTCTATTTAGTACGTGCACTCTTCTTTATTCTTTATTTTGCTAAAATTGATGTGGCCAGGCCAATGTCATCTGCTATGCAAGTCATTAGCCCAACTTGTGACCTGTTCATCATTAGAATGCTATGACATTTCAAGTCAACTATCTTCAAGACATACCCTTTTGTACACTTAAGGCATGGTGTTCGAAATTAAAGGTGGTGAATGACCTTGGGACTTGCAACTATCTTAATTTCCACTACATCATGTTGAATTAATTCTCCAGGGTGATACAGGATGACTTTTCAGTCATGTTACCCACTTTTTAATGTTCCTTAAAACGGTACCGGTAATTCATTTGTGATAGAAAAGTATAGTTGCTATATACAAAATGGATGCAATATTTAAGTCACTTATTTATTTACTTTTTTATTTTATTTACTTATTTATTACTAATTATTCATTAGTCACTAAGAGACATTGAGGAATATGCTCGAAATGTCCACCCATCAAGGTTATACACGCTTGACTCTTCTACCATAATATTCAAGTCCAATATAGGGGAGGGACATCCTGTTCATAAGACGATTGGAATCGATCATTTTACACAGCTTGAGGGTAATCAACTCGCTCTGCCATGTGTATACTGATTGAGTAGGGCTACCAGTTTTGTGCGACGAAACAAGATGTTTCTCCATTAGAAATAAATTACCACCCACATTCAATAAGGTAACAGGACTGAAATATGGCTGTGTAGATTAATCCTCATCCAGAATCGAATGAGTTGTTCATTGAGCATCATTTATTTTTATATTTATTGTTGATGGTTGCATGATTTTATTAATTGCGTAAGCCTATTACACTACTGTATTTGTTTAAGGCTAGTGAGAAGTGGATTATTATAATTCGAGTATTGATACTCAACTCTACTCTACTCTTCAGCTTCTGATTCTCCAATTCGAGAACAACGATCGATTTGATGAACAGGAACCAGAAATTAATTCTTCCAGTCATTGTCAGGTATGGAGCTGATACTGTCAATTAAAAGGGATTTAAATCAGAAATAGGGGTTTCCAATTCCAACACACTGGGAATGTTCAACTGCAGTCATGAAAAATTCCATGAAAAGTTTTTTACAACTCACCGGATGGGAATGAAGAGTCAGTAAATCCTCTTATGGTTGGTTGGCTTCCTGAAAAAAAGCAGTTTATTATTAGATGCTTTGTTGAGTACACAGTTGTGATAGAAGTATTCAAAATCAATGCCAATATTGTCTTTACTCTTGGAAAATCGGACAGCAAATTACATTTTCCAGTTGAAAGGCCGCCTTTTCTTCCACTACTTCATTCGACCCCTCTGTTCACCACGCTATTTGTATGATGATTGTGGCTGCATTTTTTCTAGCACACCTCCCCAAAGAGTCAACAGTCGGGAGTTATTCACAGAATAGACATAGTGTGTTCGACTGACTGAAAATCTCTCTTTTCTAAACAATCTTCATTCCTTATGCTTCACGGTCACTGTGAATAAGCCTTCCCTGAAGTATCGAATGGAGAAATCGAATGATGAATGTTCGAATGGTGCTGATGGGGGATTCGGCCCTACTTCAAAGAACTTGGAATCCTCCCACTCCCAAGCCTATTTAATCTGGAAACAATCTGCTTTTGAAAAAAAACACATAAATGAATTCAATACAGGAGAAACATTCCACCAATATTCCACCAGATAAAGAAATAATTTGAGAGATGATGGCCACCGAAGTACTATATATGAGCGAGGGGTAAGGAGTTCAGGTATTCCGATGCAACTTATTGCCTTCTCATGAAAAAAAAAACGTCAGATGAAGTTTTCAGACTTCAAAAAGAGCTCCTATCCATATGTGCCTGCTCAGTGGGGGAATAAAAATTTTTTTACAAACCTCAAGATAGAGTTTTAAGAAGATAGCTAACATTTTACTGTCTGATTAATGACAAATTGACAAATCCTTATGTAAAAGGGGTTCACAGGTGGTCAGTGGATGGAATAATAATAATAATAATAATAATAATAATAATAATAATAATAACAATGTTTGAGATATTTGATGGCATCAGGTAACAAAAAGTTTGAATTAACACTTTTTCTTCCCAATTTCACTTTCGATTCAATTAATACAAATAATTAATTTTTATCAATCAATTATCTGATAATCTAATGCTATATTATATTTAATTATAAATGAATATCATGTTATATTAATATAACTGATTAATTATAATGATGATAATATTTTAAAATAGTCAATGCCAGACAGTGTGATCGAGTGGCCTGAGACTTTCAACATGTCTATTTTGCTGCCCTTATTTGTGAGTTCCTGCTACAATAATTGAGTTCAAATCCTAGTAGATTTCAGGTCATCAAGTCATATCTTACCCAATTACGAGCAGACGTTTATGTGAGCATCATGCAAAAAATACAAGAATACAAATTAAAATGAAGAATACAAGAATTATTCAAACCAACGTTCTTAAATTGAGTTATCCTTTGCCTCTATCATCCTTGGGACTAGATCCATCTCCGTGTGTGACACAGACACCTTATTCAGTCATTGGAAAGAACAAAGCATTGCAGAACGTGATGTGTTTCACACGTTCTGTTTGTTAGCAATCTTTATCCCGATGTGTGGATGAATAATGGGAGTGAGAAGCTCTCTAGGGAAGTGAGCATTAGACCACTTTATTATCATCAGTGTGGCACATACAACAAATGAGGTTGGTGCATACGAGGATATCCGCCGTGAGGTGTGGAGAGGTGGAGAGGAATGAGAACTGCAGCTGAGGTGATTAGCGTAAACATCGTGTGACGAAGCAATGCAGTATAGGATCCGGTGGCGTAACCATGGCAACTGATTTCAAACAATGCACCCGTTGCACCGAAATCGCGCACTTAGCTCGCGTCCTCTCGCTCGCTACTCCGTACTGCTTCGATGATTTGATTATTAGCCACGTTAACGCCATCCGCTCGGACATAATCTGTTACGTCACGAGCGAATGCATGCTGCGCTGATTTCACAAATAATGTAAAATTCAGTTGGATTCCCAGTAAAATCCAATGTTAAATGTGGATTCTCAGCCGTTTCACACGATATTACAACGTACTTCACCACAGCAGTATCTATAGTCCATACAAATTTACTTCTGACTTGGAGGAATATGCAGCGCAGAGAAATGGAGGGAGATCAGCCAATTACAGTGATTAATAGAGTCATAAGTGGAATCGCAGTTGCCAAATTTGTCAGTCGTCTGACTGCTTTCAGACAGGAAACTTCGCATGTTTAGCATGAGCACATGAACAGTCACTAGAAGTTGGAGAACGCTGGCCGCTTCAAAACGGCAACATCGCGCCTCTGTATCCCTCCCGCTGTATGCTTTCTCTGCTGCGCATGTCCATTCCAAGTAAGAAGTAATTCTGTACAGAGTATAGTATATAGTGAGGTATACACTATAACATCTGTGAAGGGTAGGAGAACAGCGTTACCGATTCTCTGCCTTGCCATCTCCTCCCAAGGAATATAGCTTATACCGGTATATTTGATAAGATATGAACTTTCCATCGTCCTCGTCGTCGTCTTCCTACAAGGATTATACAATTTGCCTGTACCGACTTCAAACTCCTCATTACATACATCTTTTGGAAGGTCTATCTGGGATACAGATGAATGAGAATATTGTGACACGAAAGGTCTGTACTCTGCTCGTTTGTATCACATTTTTTGTATCATTGATAATTCATTGTGAAAAAGAATGACAATCAAGAAAGGATCAGCGTTCTCCTCTCAATACTAGCTACTCGCTCTTTGTGTTTGTTAGCGGCTTTTCTCTGGCATCCCGTACCACCCACTCTTTTTTCCGCCGGTGACGTTTTCTGCGCAACCGATAGGCTGGGAAAAGGTAATTTGCTTGGAATTGATGATATGCAAATTTCGCTGTGACACTCCAATCATCGACTGAAAGATGGGAATTAGGTTGGCGAGGAGGGTGGCATGAAAATTGAAAATTTCCCTAATTCCTGACGATTTATTAGGCGCGCTGTTACCAGTTCGGACAATTACCTCGTGAATGGATCCTTTCCGGTCCGTCCCATTCCATTCCGGATTCCAGGCGACATCCACTGGCCAATGAATGTCCAACTCCCTCCTCCTGACAATGCAATAAACGAGACAACACTGGCTTACCCTTACCCTCACGGTGCACGCGCGTTTTTAATCCGCATCCATCCTCTAATTAACGCTTATTCCAGACAACAAATTCCAATGCAATTTCACCGTTTTTTTTTCTTTCTGCCGACATACAGGTTGAAAGTTTATTTGCAGGTCTGGTCCAAAAGATCAACGGTCAGTGAAGCTACATTATTCTCAACGTATGTGAAATTCCAGCCCGTAATCACAGTTGGTCGTATTTCACGACAAATGAATTGAACTGAATGTGGTTACGCTGTTGATGAAGAATCCGATTCATGGATGGAAATTATAAGGTTCACCTGTTATAATCATATGAATAGATCATATTATTTACTATGACATTGAACATGGTAGGTCTTCCTGAATGTGCTCTCCTACTTATCAACTTACGAGCTCTGTGAGACACAACTCACACTACCGCGACTCAAATCGCGAAGTGACTCCATACATCAGCGCTTCAAGTGAGTGTTTTATCAACTACAATGACAAAATGTATAATTCAAAATCAAAAAATGATTGATAAATTCTGACTAGCATAATTCTAGCATATTGCCATTTTAGAACGAAACCCTAACTCTAAACGTTCCTCTAAAAGCTAACTTTTATCTTTTACTAACTTATCTTCTATAATAGTCATAATCCTAACCTCAAATATGATGGAAGGACCCATGATTGAATTTCAAGCCGTTTTTCATGCACTCCAGATTCATTCATTGAATACTGAAAGCTTGAGTTAGAAGGCGACTCGACATGCTGGTCACCAACAGACGTGCAACTTGAGTATTTCAATTTTCAATAAAGTTGAGTTGAGAATCGAAGTGGAATAACGTGAATTTAAACGAGAACACATTGAAATTTGTTGAGAAAGTAGTGAAACTTTTCATTTTATACCATTAAGGAACGAGTCTGATGGAAACAAGCCTTTAATGACACAATAATTTAAAATGAATCAAGTTGAAAGGTTGAGGAAAGTTGAGTCAGGTTGGAGAGACTGGCAACCGCGACTGGAGTCGTACGTTTTGTGTCACATAAGTTTCATTAGTGCCACAGAGGAGAAAGAGAGATTCCTTCTACTTTGTGGTAGTGCCTAATAATGACCAGCCATCAGTCAAACGTAATACATTCATGAATAGAGTTATATTCACATTGGGTGGAAAATTGAGAGAGGAAGAGAATATTGTCAATCAATTTGGCTATTTTAATTTATGATCATTCTATGGATTTAGTTATTACCAACAGATCCGTAATGTGAGTATACTGAGACACAGATAAATTAACAAGTATTCTTCATTTTATCACAACACAACTAGTTTCAACTTTTTGAGATCCATTTTCAAGTGAGCTCTTGAAGAGTTGTGATGAAATAAGGGGTATTGGTAAGTTTTATTGTGTTTCAGTAAATTCAGTATCCTTACAAAGGAAAGTTAATGTATGAGTATACAGAATGCATATCTCAATGTTTTCAGTTATGTAATTAAATGTTTTACAATCAATAGAATTCTTGGAATTAAGATATGTGGGGCATGTGCATATTCAACGATAAACAGTGCATCAAAGGAGTTTCATTGCACTTGTAAACCTTTGATGAACAGTCTCGAATTTTCAAAACTATGTGGCATGATGATGACAACACAATACACCGCTTGATCTGAGTGATTCAGTATGTATTCAGATTTTTTAACATGATAGTAGTTGGAAATACATGGGATAACAGGATTGAGCAGTTCTTTTCTGCATGCCTGCGATCACAGAGGGTTGGAGTGCTTCCAACAGAGGGCGAAAAATAGGCCAACGCTTTGCGCATTTGGTGATGGAATTTTTGGTTGCATACACAGGAATTAGCAAACTAATATTTGTCGTTGTTGGGCTTTCACCGTTCACTACGAGAATTTTGCGTGTTCATTGTTGTGTGGGAACTTCCGTGCTCTGTACAGTGGGATGGGAGCCAGGCCTACAACAGTCACAGCGAAACGAGAGAGTGAGTAGGAAAGAATGATGTCAGTGCAGAATGAAAACAACGACTCCATAAGCCTACACTGAGCCCTCCACATTTCAAATGCAAGCACCTCCAAGGCCAATTTCCAGTGGACTCACGTGTTGTGACAGTAAAAATTTTGTCGCAGCCGACCACCTCATTATTCATTGTTCTGATGGCACCAGCTTGTTTCGCAGGGCAGATGTTTTTCGATTGATTTAATCCCCACATTTAACAGGATGGTTTTTTTAGTATTCAATTGATTTTAAGGTACCTAACTGAACAAATTAAATCTACAAACGATTCACGGACAAAGTCCAATACTTTTTGTGAGTAGTTTATTTCTGAAAAACTTAGATTGCCAGCTTGATGAAATCTATCATTTCTCCTCAAAATTGATCATTTCCGATTTTATTTTTAATGCTCATGCCCACATGAGCTCTTACCTTTGTCGTGGATGAATAATTAATTCATGAGATGATTGAACGTCTATGCCTACCGGCGAGATTCAAGCCTACGACCAGGTAGCGCTAGCAGACTCAACGCCTAGGCATCGTAAAGGTGGGTTTTCGTTTTTGCGTATTCACTGCGTTCGGCTGCGTATGCGATTAGTTGAAATAGCAACTATCCAAAACAATAAATCGTTCTTATTTGTTTAATTCAGTTGATATCGTATTCAATATGAAAACTACTGTCATATTGAATGGAAGAATGTACGATATCAACTGAGTGAATATGCATGGGTACGATTAATGCCGGGACACACATAACCGCACCGCGGTACGGCCGAGTGTCGGACGTACTACGGCGAGTGAGAAAACAAATGCTTTCAAACGTGTAGGGACACATACTACCGCACCGCGTAAGCTCCGTCACCGTGTTTGTTGCCCGAGCCGCGCCCGCGCTGTCACCGACTAGTTCAGTTTACTTTTTGACGGTGACGGTGCGGGCTCGTTTAACATAGAGAGTGAGAAACTTATTGAAGAGATACGGTTTTTTCCAGTTTTGTACGATCAAAGTGATGAGAAATAATATGGTTGAACGGAAAAATAAGTTGAACCAAAAGTAAAAGTGGACACACATTTTTTTAGAGGAAGCATTCAGGCAACTCAACGGAGGATCGGCACATCTCGGGCTCTCAATAAATGATGGCAAAACCAAATATTTGAAAAGCAGCAGGGTCCAGGACACTGGTAAAAGATTTTTTGAGATTGACAATTATCGTTTTGGAAGATTGAGCAATTTCAAATATCTTGGTTCTATCATAACAGACGACAATAACGTTGAGACTGACATAAAAGCATAACTAGCTGCCGCAAACAGATACTATTATGCTCTGACCCAATATTTGAGATCCAAAACCCTGTCTAGGAAAGTGAAAATACAAATATATGAAACAGTCATGAAGCCAATTGTTTTTTATGGAGCAGAGACATGGGTATTGACGAAGACGGATGAGGATCTATTAAATATTTGGGAGCGAGAGGTTTTTAGAAAGATATTTGGCCCTGTATGTGTTAATGGTGATTGGCAAATACGATCAAATCAAGAGCTGCGTGATCTGTACCAGAAATGTCAAATTGTTGACGAGATAAAACTGAGGCGTTTGAGTTGGCTGGACACGTTGAGAGGATGAGTGACTCAGAATTGTAAAAAAGGTCTTCAGTAACAACCCAGGAGGGAGAAGGCTGAGAGGACGTCCGAGAAAGCGTTGGCTGGAGGATGTGGAGGACGACATTAGGAAGCTGGGTGTCAGGGGATGGAGACGTAAGGCTGCCGATAGAGACGAATGGAGAGGTATTTTGAAGGAGGTCAAGGCTCTGAATAAGCTGTAGCGCCAAGGAGTAAGTAAGTAAGTAAAAGTAGAACCAAATACGTTAAGCCAAAAGTATTATAGACAAATAAAATAAGCAACAAAAAGTTTGGAAGGAGGAACCCGTGACTGTGTCTTAAATGTTTAATTTGAAACTAATTACATTTAGATACATAAGGCAGAAGATAACTATTTTATTGCTGATATATATTTCCGATAAATGACTGATTGTGGTATTGTTATGCACCGAAATATACACCAGCACTATGATTCTTATCTTCTGTGTCTACAGGTAATTAGTTTAAAATTGGAAAATATAAATTGAAATTGGATGTAAAAAGCTTTAATAGTGTTATATTATTAACAATAGTTCAACGCATTCAGAAATCAGACCACAGTAGCACTACAGAACTGAGACACTGCTGCCGCTCGGCTGTCGCATGGATATATGTGTGATCTCCTACCGTCATCACCGTGTCACGGGCGTAGCTCGGCCGTACCTCGGCCTCGCTGTGGTTATATGTGTCCAGGCCTCTATTGTTTTGGATAGTTGCAGTTTTGTCTAATCGCATACGCAGTCAAATGTGTTAGTCAAACAATCAATCATCAACTGGTATCAATCTTACAGAAATCTAATAAAAATCTCTGAAGCTGGAAAATTGGAAGGCTAGAATTCTTTCAGAGGCCATTCATTTTTCAAAAGGAGCCAGAAGAATCAAACTGTTGATGTTTGACCAAAATTAATATGAAGGGGAAAAAACCGAGAATAATAGATTCGGATTCAGTTGTGGAGGTATAAGACCCAAATTTTGGAATAAGACATAGGGATTTAGACCTTGTAATTTTCCGCTGATAGTGGTGGTGTAATTCAGTTTTTGCGAGGTGTGTATTGACATGAGTGTTCCCCGCAAGTGAGTTTGAGTTAGCTGAGTAAGAAGAATGATATTGTTGGTGACATTTTTAGTGGTCCAAATCCCTGTCTCACACATACGACGATAGAATATCATTGTGTTTTCCTTCTTCTGCGGCAAGTGCGTGCGTTGACGCGACTTATTAAAAGAGTGCAGCAACAGACTCCTAGCTCGACAATGGGCTTTGCCGTAAACCCGGCGATTTATTGTCAACTCGACGCATCGACAAAGAAACTGAACGAGACGCAATAGAGCGCGCTCCAGCGGCCTCTGTCTGAAACATCTCTCCTACTCAGCACAATGAATGGTGCTCCTCGGAACCTTTGCTTAGCTTCATAAAATATCACTTTGTGCTCATCACACCCCTGTAGAAAACTCCTCTGTCATTTCTCAATATTATAACTATGAATATATAATATCCAATATTGCAGAAATACATGAATATACAAAGCACAATAAAAAATCAAGATTAATACCCTTTATTTTATAGCAGCACAAGTAGTTTCAACACTTCAAGAGCCATTTTGAAGTGTGAATAAAAAATCATGTTTTTGGACCCAGGGGACCTTGAAATGTATAGAAAACTTGAAATAAGGGTACCTTTTTTTTGGAAAGCAATACTTTCCTTACCTATGGTAATAGGGCAAGGAAAGTAATAAACACCAATATTAAGTAAAAGCTATTGTATTGTATTTTTCCTTTGGGACTTGAAAATATCATCAGTAGCCAAAACATGCCCTGACGAAATAATTTAAAAGGGTACTCAGATTTATATTTTCATAAATTAAAGCTACTTTATGTTTATGATAATCATCCTTTAACTTTCATGAACCGCTGAACTTTACTGGAAATGAGGTTATAGAGAATTTTAATAATTAACCCTAAAACACTACAGTAGCACAAGGTTACCTTAGTTTTTCTCTCCCTATCGTTTCGATGAAGTAGACTACTTATTGTATGAATCATTAAATAATAAAGTTTAATTTGCCTTTTAAAAAAACAAAGAGTGAATAAATATGCAAGTATACATATAACGAATGAAGTGCTATCAGGAACTATTATTACTTGTTCATACATCTATTAGAAGAGATGATGATTGTCTATATCCGCCATTATAAATCTATCATTGCATACAAATTGATTCTACAGAAGTCCATTCTGATTAAACAAATTTAAATTTTTTAAGCAGTTGAGAAAGTGATGGTAATTCACAGTGAATGGAATCTCAGAACCACAAGTTAATTAGAATATCAGGATACTGGTTCTCACTTATTAGAAATCTTTGATTTGGTTCAATCTCTATAAACAAAGTTTACCACAGCTTGGAGGAAAATTGTTTAACCATCTAGACCAGTAACTCAATGCTTCGATAAATGCTCGGTTGGATTTATTCTTTGTGTATTTTATAATATTACTCTTCTATAGTTTATACTGTATAGTTTCTAATTCTTATAAAAGGAATTTTCTTAATGTTCAATTTTATTATTAGGAACTCTTTTTCCTCATTTCTTACACATTTTCTTTCTTTCTCAGTCTCACAAGTTTGTTGTACAGAGCTTAGTATGAGAAACCATAGTCATCTATTCAATTTTCATTCTCATCAGCACAGAACATACACATTTGTAAATTGATATAAATATTGATAGGTATTCAGTTCTATATTTCAATAATCCTTTTTCTCTCCGTGTGTGTGTGTGTTTTACATATATAAATTCGTCAGGAAAGAAAGCTCTCTGATTGGCTGATAGAATTGGCGTATCGAGAACCAGCCAATCGAAGCCGTACCGACTCGTCTGAAAAAACACCTCGTGTGTCGGTAGCCTAATTTATTGCCTCCAACATCCAACCAACATCCACCTTTGAGATCCAATGTCAATGTGGACTGAGGTTGTATAATGTGGATGTCTCTAGAATGATATAGGACTAAATGAATTCTTATTTGATTGATAATCATGAATTCACATGAAGTTGAATTATTTGGAAATCTCATGTCATTCTTAGAAAAAAACACACAATATGAACAAATTCTTACGTTTGGATAAACATCGGGTGGACATGAGTGCGAGTTTATCAACATGATAATTTTCGATCATAATGTAAAACCTCATTGTTTGGAAATTTACCTGTTGATTGATGAAGTAATTCAATCAATTAATGAACTAATGAATTCCAGTGAAGATTCTGCACATACCTGATCAAACATGATTGCAAAGTCTGTAGGCAATTCCATGTTACAAATTTGCAGAATATGTTGATTATATTGGAATTTTCCTTCTATAGGAACATACCTTCACACTAAACTCAAAATACTCATGAGGAAAACGTTGACCATATTTCATATTTGACGTTACTGAAAAGCCTCATAAGGAAAACGCTATATTTGGCTGGTAGGAAGTTTTCATGCTCTTAGGCATGTCAATATTGACTTGCATTATTTACAACAGGAAACCGAATACTAGGAACCGAATATACGTTGAATATCACCAATTTGACGGACAAAACATTGGAAGAGCAGTAAAAGTGGTTAACAATATTTTTTATTATAACATTGTTTCAACTCCCAAGAGAATGTGCTCTTGTCATTATAGAAACCAGTTGCGGTTTTTGAGGAAGTTTAAGGTCTTCCAGAGCAAAGTAAGAGGGTGATAGATTGATTGATTGATTATTTGCATTTATTAGGGCAAATAATCAAATAATAAAATATAGGTCCTTTCATTAGGATGGAGATATAAAGAAACAAGTTTATAAGCATCGCACTTGAAACGTTTTTTATTCTAAGGGTGATTCACACGCGGCTTCTGCCATTTTCAAGAGTCAAAATGATACTTGATTTTGACAATTAGAATGGCATTAATGGCATAATGGCAAATGGCATTAGTGGTCAAAAACGTTTTTGTCTACACGAAAATATAAAGTAAGTACTAGTAATTTTCTACAATAATTGAACTTCATGTATTCATAAAGCGTTGTTTGTTGACTCTTTTAATGACCCGTCATGTTTGTTTCATAACTTACCTGAGCAATAACAGAACAAGGAGCCAATTATGTACTGCTATTGAAAGTCTCATTGTCATCCGCCTCATCACCCACGCACAAGCCTAGAGCTTTATGTGGGCATCACCCTCACAAAACATACTCAAGCATGGAGTAAAAATATATTTAGATTGATTTATTCTTTACCACAATATATTTGTAACATTAACAAGATTGTGTTACGACGTATGAATCTGGGGATTTCTGCTCAATCTACTGTTTGCAAGGCCAATATTCTTTTATATACATTTTGTTGAGAGTGTACTCGCTTACAATTTTTGCACATTCTTTTTTTTCCTACTTCCTTCTCCAATACTTCCCTTTTCTGTTCCTCGTCACACTTCATTCCTTACATTTTTTATACCCTCTAACTGCCTTTCACATGGGCAACCGTAGTTGGCTAGGTATTTTTCCTTCTTTCTTTCTTTTCAGCACACCTCGCCATGAAGCCTGTTTCTGTATTTTATTAGAAATTTATTTTTGATTGTGATTTTCTTGTGTTTTGATTTCTCTTATGTATAATGTATTATGTTGATTCGAATAATAATAATAATAATATTCGTATGGCTTTTATTGGTGGGGAGTTCCTGACGAAAGTTCCACCTCGCCTGAATATATCATTTGAACCATCAATGGGCCTTACGACTGTCACACTTCAGCCGGGACCGACAATTAACGTGCCCATCCGATAACATGGAAGTGACCTATTCAAAAACGTTTGGCTCTGATTGGGGTGGATCTGGGATCTGAATAAAATTGATTGATTGATTTGTAACAAGATCTCATAGAACGGTGAAATGATTGGATAAATTGAATTGTCGAAATGTGATGGGAGCTTTGCGCACATGAGGAAAACACGTTTGATTTGTTAACCTCTGGCTTTTATGAAATATGGAACGGAATGGTGTTTGCTAAGAGATTACGCTGTGTTTGGGAATGGATGAAGACTTGGACTGTTCGTAACACTGGTTTGATGGAATGCCGACGCCGCAAGCTGAACAAACAATATTTTGACATTGGCGCAGCTCGGTGCAACAGTCTGATGCCCGCTGATTTTGTGTGTCGAGTTTCCTGGGTGAGAGGAGAAGGGAGGGGTGAGGCCTTTTTCCGCTGTAGCAAGCTGTCTGCCACACTTCCTGAATTATTGCTGTCATTTCTCGCAACAGAATGTGCTTCCAAGCATTAACATTATCGTTTGTCTTGTTAAAAACTGATACGTCATACAATATTCGAGCTTTCGCCTGGAAACCATCCTTCCATTATTCCAAAACAGACATACTGTACTATTTTCAGGGCATCATGTCAAGCACTAGTGTATATATAATATAGTGGCCTCCACATAGGAAAGAACACCTGAAATGGAAATCTAGGAGAATCAATTAAATATGTAATCATAAAACAACTGATATGTCTCATAGAATTCATTGGCAGAACACAATAATGAGCCTACATAGAGGAGATCGAGCCCCCGAAATAGAAATCTTGTAGAATGAATTGATATTCATTCAGGAACTGATGTGATTCATAGAATTGATTGATAGAACACATGAGCCTCAATAGAGAATACCGGGGACCGAGCTTCGCTCTGGAGTACAAAAGCATAACAAATTTATTACGAAATAAAAAATTATAATAACATTCATAATATTCATACAGAAATGTTCTATCTAATAACAGTAAGTTGAGATTAATTCCAAGAGGAATGCAAAAATTTCCCTCCCAAAGGCCCAGTTGCACAAAAGGTAATTTTAATTCTGATAAACTTCACGTGAACCAAATCAGAAAAGACCATTTCAAAAAGATGGATCTACTGAAATTAATCAGGATTGAAAATAACCCCGCTTTTTTTCAACCGGCACTAAGTATCTGATTGAATGATCACAAAAGTTCAACAGCTGAGTCATAATTTTGACACACACATGAACAAGCTCACTCACTTCCATCACCAACAGACGACGAAATAATTATTATCAGCTGTTTTTCCAAGGATAAATAATAATTATCCTTTAATATCCTTCAGCGAGTTTTCCCAGGGATGAGACCTAGTGCAATCGAATCTTTATATTATAAACCTACTATGTTCTGAATTTCGTGAGAATCGTTATAGCCGTTTTCGAGATCCGGTGAAATACAAACATATAAACATCTAAACATACAAACATCCAAACATTTAAAAATCTAAACATATAAACAGAAGTTGCTCGTTTAATAGTATAGGATAAGACTTCCAAATGGAGATATTGAAAGGATCAATAAGTTAATGTTAATCAGAAATCCACTGATGTGTTCCATAGAATTGATTGATAAAACACATGAGCCTGATTTTATTTGAAAAAAATGCTACGAAATAACTATTATTCGTAATAAAACGCATTTTCCTCGCAACTACAGCTTTGAATTCCATAGCCTCTTATAAGATATTTAATCTGAAAATATTTCAAATCACCAAACCTTTTTCAATGAAGAATAATAAAATATATAGGAGTTTCAATGGCTTTCGGTAAGGTTAGATTGAGTTAGGTATTGTAGCCTACAATATTGATTATACCTCACTACTACATGTATAATCATTCTTATAACAACATTGTGTTAAATGTTAGCATTTTAATAACAAGAATAATGATCGGTAACTGCAGAGCTATAACGCATCCAATAATAAGACCAGAGGGTTTCATGCTTTTTTGAGACATGCTCTGGAATACTGTAGCCTATAGCTATCAGTGAGACTTAGAATGAAGCCAGTGGAATCAGACGTTTACTCTCACACTCTCACCAGCGAGATATGTGCAATATTATTTGATGATATATTAACATGGATGTCAACATTCCTAACAAAATCCTAGATCTATTACACTGATCTAATTACACGCCGTGCAATGTCATTGCTCATTCGTGCACTAATTGGATTACTCGATAATTATGTCACCAGAGAAGGCTATTCACAACTGTTTCACCGACAAACCAATCTCTTGAGTATATCTTGAGTAATCCACTTCACGCAACGTGCAGCCCGAACCACACATGCAATTCCGTCACAAAATAAACAGCTACGCTTCTCAAGCGCCTCACGCAATGGACCCTATTACACGGGTCACAAGTTCCCAGTAAGTGACCATGCAATCACTCACGCTCCAACTTCAGAGACGTATTCTATATTAAACTGAGTGGACGAGTCCATGTCTTGAATATCAAGGCTATTCACACCATATTATAACGCTTGTGGTAACTTCTGATAAACAATCCCTCATTCAGACTTTACGTAGTGGATTGAAATTTGAATGAACTAATAACGAATGTTTTGTCAATGGATAATGAAGAATATTTGGTATTCTATGGAAAATAGAATTCTATGACCTTACTCAATTAACTTGTGCATCATGAAATTGATAAACTGCTCATATAGAATGAATAATCTAGTATGAAGAATAAAATAGTTTCAATAATTGAATCAAAGCGGTTTTTTCTTTTCTGAAACTATTCAGAAGAGGTTTTCTAGAGTCGTTATCAACAACTATTCTACAAATTATCAAACACTGTTTTGTTACTGTAATTTGACGGAGATCATCTACATACTCCTTCACCTTTTTAGAGTTAAAATAATGATCCTTCTCAATTATTTATTATCAACGGATAATTTAAACTTTTATTCTACACCAGAAATATGGATCAAAACTTTTAATCCATACCCCTCAAACAAGGAACAAGATTTCTTCTGTTATGTATAACTGTGTATTTTTGCACCAGTGAAAAATTTTAAAGGAATCTAGAAAACATTTCACTTTTTTAAAGTTACAATAATGACGATCCTTCCCAAATATTTACTAACATCGAATAATTTCAACTTCTATTCTACACCAGAAATATGGATCAGAACTTTTAATCCATACCCCTCAAACAAGAAACAAGATTTCTTGTTATGTATAACTGTGTATTTTTGTACCAGTAAGACATTTTAAAGGAATCTAGGAGAGAATAACGGCTGATTTCTCAGTATCAGTTATAGCTCTCCCAATCCTTAGAGCAGCCAGCTGCACCTCTCCAGTCGTACAGTATAAACTAGCATGCATAATAGCTCACAGCTGCAGCTCAGATAGTTGAGCCATTCACTATGATGGCTTCTCGGAGGGTACTACAAGAAGAAATTTTCTTTGAGACCCACATTCGCTTTGTGACGTTCAACATCTCAGCTGCGGAGAATCGAAACTCATAAGCTGGGATGAAATTCACGTCGTCGTGAGAGAAGAATTCAAATCCTTCCAGTAGTCGTTTTCTGGTGATAGGTGCGAGGGGTGGGAGGTTTCAGAAAAGTCACGTGACAAAAGTCCATGGCCTGGAAAATGGGTCCTAAAACCCTTGCAGCCGCCTCGACGGACAACACTGCTGCATTCTGGAGTGGAGTGGAGGATAAGAATTGTGCTACTTTGTATTCATGTAATGATGTCTGGCGGAACTCACGTTAGACTCGGATCCGCCACTTCTCAGACACCCCCCCCCACCACCACCCACCACGTCATTGCTGCGTTTAGTGAATGTAACAATCAGCGTTCACATGTTAGCTCTGTACAAAACGACGTGCACCAGAAAATCTTACACTCTACAGCATCCTCGCATTTTGTAGTGGCAATGTGTGGTTCATAACAATGTCGCCTGCTGGATAGATCATAACAGCTACCTTGCACATGCTGCATGGGCAATCAAGAGAGTTCTCAATTATGTGCGGAATACAGAAGGTTTTCGTCAAATTGGTCAACTTTATCGGCATCATTTGCCGCCTTTCAATCCTTCAAATTCGTAATTGTACCCAACTTTTGTATGGATTGAAGAGGTACTGTGCATGAGCCTATTTTGTGGCTTGTACCTTAGTATAGTAATCGTGGCTAAATGATGAAATAGATTAATTGTTTAATCAATGGACTCAATTTTTCTCAATTAACTATTTTGGGAATAATTATGGTAGCTTTTTGTTCAAACATAGAATATGAGGAGTCATAGATGGAGAAATGATGTTAGTACAAATTATTGATGTGTCGGATACTATGATTGAAAATAATCCCATTGTTAGTACGATGATGCTTCATTAATACGGGTATGAGATGAAAATTTCTTATCCAATTATTTTGACGGGATTATAGATTTGCAACGTTGCCAATATGAATCAAGAAGCATTACTAAAGGAGTTTTCGTCGCCGAATACTCATATTGGTAATATTCTAGAGCAGCTCCATCAAGCATCAAGCACGGGATTATAGATTTGCAACGTTGCCAATATGAACCAAGAAGCATTACTAAAGGAGTTTTCGATCGCCGAATACTCATATTGGTAATATTCTAGAGCAGCTCCATCAAGCATAAAGGCTTCATTAATAGGCCCATCAACAAAATTTATATGAAAGGATGTGAAGTGATTATAAGTATATACATGTTCTGATCAATTCGATTTGAACGAATGTGATTGAATGACTAGATCATGATTTTGTTTGGGAAAAAATTATCATGTTTTTCTTTTTTTTTCATTTGTTTGGAATACGAAAGCTTACACCAACACCTATAATTACAAGCCTACACATAATGAGATGTGAGAAAAAGGACTATAATGCCCTCTGTATGGAACATGTTATAATTTACAATGTATTTTCATGATGTGTTTTTTCCAAGGAACAGCTTGGAATCTCAATGATAATACATTTGGCGAAACAACACAGGTTTTTCTGGAAAAATCTCTATTTATTATCACCGTACTTGGAAAGAAATGTTATGATGATGAATAGTCATTCTCGATCCAAACAGAACCCTCCTTCAATCAATCACTATTCAACGACCATTGCACTCATAATTCGGATGGTAGTTGGGTTATGTGGTGTATTTGTGATGAGTTGGGGTGGAGCGTGGAGCGAGTCTGAAGCACCGAATCGGAAACCTATACTTTGAATGGATATTTATGCGGAATCGTGAGTTGGGGCTGGCTGAGTTGTTTGGGTGGCTGGGTGCTCGGTGGCGGGCATGTCAAGCAACGTCGGCGACGCACATCATTACACTCGATCATTACGGAGAGGTTCTTGGAACACACCGATGGAAAGAGGAGAAGGGAGAAGAGACGGAGGAGAAGAAGTAGGAGGTGGAAGAAGAAGAGGAGGAGGAGGAGAAGGAGGAGTATGACAATGATAATGAGTAGGTGGAGGAGGAGGAGGAGAAGGAGGAGGAGAAGGAGGAGAAGGAGGAGATGGATGAGGATGATGAGGAGGAAGAGGAAGGGAAGGATGATGATGATGATGATGAGTAGGTGGAGGAGGAGGAGGAGGATTGGGAGGAGAAGAAGGATGATGATGATGCGGAGGAGAAGGAGGAGAAGGAGGAGGAGGCAGTGGCGAAGGAGGACAGGAGGAGGAGGGAAGGAGGAGTAGGTGGAGGATGAGGAGGAGGAGGAGGAGGATGATGATAATGAGTATGTGGAGGAGGAGTAGGAGGGGAAGAAGGATGATGAGGATGGAAGGAGAAGAAGGAGAAGAAGGAGAAGAAGAATGAGGATGATGCGGAGGAAGAGGAGGGGAGGATGATGATGATGATAATGAGTATGTGGAGGAGGAGTAGGAGGAGGAGGAGGAGGATGACGATAATGAGTAGGTGGAGGAGGAGGAGGATTGGGAGGAGAAGAAGAATGAGGATGATGCTGAGGAAGTGAAGGAGGAGGAGAATGATGATGATGATGATGAGTATGTGGTGGAGGGAGAAGAGGAGTGGGAGAAGGAGGAGGATGATGATAATGAGTATGTGGAGGAGGAGGGGTAGGAGGAGAAGAAGGATGATGAGGATGCGGAGAAAGAGGAGGAGGAGGAGGAGGATGATGATGAGAATGATGAGGAGGATGAGTACGTGATGGAGGAAGAGGGGGAGTTGGAGAAGAAGGAAAGGAGAATTAGAAGAAGGATGATGAGGATGCGGGGGAAGTGAAGGAGGAGGTGAATGATGATGATGAGGATGCGGAGGAAGAGGAGGAGGTGGAGGATGATGATGATGATGAGTAGGTGGAGGAGGGAGAAGAGGAGTAGGAGGAAGATGAGGAGGATGATGAGAAGGATGAGGAGGATGAGTTGGTGAAGGAGAAAGAGGAGGAGTTGGAGAAGAAGGAGAAGAAGAATTAGAATACGGATGAGGAGGATGCGGATGAAGTAGAGGAGGAGAAGGATGATGATGACGAGGAAGAGGAGGAATCTGTAATTCGTTTCCGATACATGGGGCAATGGTGTAATGAGGCGAAACCGGAGGTGCATCCCCCTCCCCACTGGCTTGGTGACACGACATTTCAACACTATCGAATGATTTGCAACCCAAATAGTGAATTCTGGTCCCCTGAAACAGCATCGATATCAACCATCGTTTGTTGTGCATCGACTTCACTCAAACTCTACTCAAGCTAAGAGAAAACGTCGTCAACAGGCGACAATTCATTGTATAAATGTCCAGAACTAATATGCAACAAATATCCATCTTAAACGGAGTAGATAACATGAATTCGTCTTCTCTACATGATTACTACAATAATGAGTGTATTCTACTCTACTAAGACTCGTTTCAAGCTAAGAGAGGATGTTGTCAGAAGTCGACAATCGACAGTGAAAATGAATCGAATATTCAACAAATATCTAACATTAACCGAATGGATTAGCATCATGATTATAATGAGTAAATACGACTCTACTAGAACTCGTCTCAAGTCAAGAAAGGATGTTGTCAGAAGTTTACAATTATTGACAGTTAGTATATCTTTATTTTTCAATAAATATTCATCATCATCTCAGTAAACAACACGAGTTAGACATCATGAGTATAATGATAAGTGGATTCGTTCCAACTAAAACTCGTCTCAAGCTGAGAGAGGATGTTGTCAAAAGTCGACAACAATTTTGACAGTTAATATATCTTGAGTTATCAATGAATATCCATCAACATTTGTGTACATAACACTAGTTAGACATCATGAGTGATGATGGGCAAATTCGACTTTGCTGAAACCCTGCTCAATCTCAGATAATACAGCAAACATCCAATAATAGTCGAAATGTGTTGAATTTTCAACAAATCTCCATCAAAAACCGAGTAGATAACATCAGTTTGACAACTCATCATGATTATAATGATAAGTGAATTCAACTCCACTTTAACTATAGTGAGGTCCACGTTATAATGACAGTATTTGATCAACTTTGGTTTTGCTATCCTTGTCTATCATTCGACAAAGCCGGTGATACTATCCTTTTCTAGGTCCAAAACCGTGCCAATTATGTTTTTGACAGTGTAGAAATATGATTGAAGTGGTAAATACCATTAATGCAGAGAATCGGCATCGCTATTCTTCTCTCTTTATCCAATGTCATTATAACATGGACCTCACTATAGGCACAATCTGAGAGAACACATCATTAAAAAATTTAAAGTCGAAATGTATCGAATTTTCAACAAAAATAAAAAATAATTCTGTACTGTATTTCAACCGGAGATCAACATTTATTTAGTATGGATGGAATATGTTAGTGCTGAAACCACATTATTATGTCAAACGGAGTAATAGAGCGAAGTTTTGATGTCGATATCAATATTGGGATTGTACAAGTATAGTGTCAAGAGCTCCGTTCTGTATACGAGTACAGAATTGTACTATTTTCCATGTAATTTGGGTCAATGATAACCAAAATCACTAAGGGCATTCGAACATGGGAATCACATTGTCAAGTCGAGACATCATTAAATTTATTGTAGTTTTAGTAAATACTATTTCTGACTACTATATTGAATGTGTTAGGTTCTGTTTGTGCTTGTTGAACACAATATCCTATTCTATAAGGCGAGCAATTTTTGTATATATATTTTATACTTATCTGGTTATTTTTATCACTATCACAAGTTGAGTTATCTGGTTATTTATATGGTTATTTATGTCCAACAGATCTCGAAAACGGCTCTAACGATTTTCACGAAAATTGGAACATAGAAGGTTTATAATATAAAAATTCGATTACCTAGGTATCATCCCAGGGAAAACTTGCTGAAGGACATTGAAAGGATAATAATTATCCATCCTTGGGAAACATCATTTCGTCGTCTGTCTGGAAGTGAGTGAGATAATGGAAGTGAGTGAGCGAGTGCATGTGTGTAGGACAGAGACAAATATGACTCAGCTGTTGAACTTTTGCAATCATTCATTCAATCAGGTACTGTGAGAGATTTTTGCATTCCACTGGGAATCAATCGCAATCCACTGTGATTAGATAGAACCTTTCTGTATATTATAAGCTATAAATATATTATAATTTCCTCTTTCGTAATAAATGTTCTATGCTTCTGCACTCCAGAGCGAAGCTCGGTCCCCCGATTAAGTAGCACATCAGAGCCAAGGGAATTTGGTACATTATCCACTCCGTCAATATGAGTAATAATAGTTGGGGGAGACTCAGAAGAAAGATAAATATTGTTTTGAAATTTGTCTCATCTTATTCGCCCACCTTATCCATCAATATTCAATACCGTATTTCCCAAGCTTTTCACAGAATCTCTCATTTAGTTGATTCTAGCGGATCTGAATGAAAACACTATTTTTCTCATCTCAGGAAATTTTCAATTCAATAAATTGGGAGTAAGTGTGAGTTGAATATTCCATACCAATGCCACCTGGAGAGTGTTGATCTGAAACTCAGTTGAATTCCAAGCAGGCCAATTCAAATGATTACTTCAACACTTTCAAGGCATCTCTAAGGCTCACGGAAACGTCACATTGAATATTAATGGAGATGCATCTCAGAGTAAAAAATAGACGAGATTAGTGAATTGAATAGGAAGATATTGAAAGAATGTTCTTCCAGAATATAATTTCAATGTCCATTGAAAAATGGAAAGCCTTCTTGAAAAGAATTATTAGGTAGGTAGTATATTCCTTAATGGATGACTTGGGTTTTGAGTGAGCAACTGGGAATATTTCTTTATGAGAAGACGCCGTGAATAGAGCTCGATATTTGCTAATGATTAACCCCACAACAAACAAATTCTCAGCTTAAAATTATGGTACATCAGCAAATATACAATGGCCGAGTGAGCTTTGAAATTGAAACATTAGTCTTGAACCCTCATTAGTGATGATAGCTCGCTTGTAATTGGTTGAACATTTAATATGATCACTAATTAACGTTGTTAGCATAATGTCAATTCATCCTTTGAAAGCATTTCCTATTTCCTGTACCTACTACTTCCATATTGCAATATGGGATTGAATAACAAGTAGCTTATCAAATTATTCTAATGATCAATGTAGTCTGAGTCAACTAGATATATGTCATTTATGAGTGATCATCAGCTCATTGCATAAAGACTATATCCTGAATATTTCCTCATTATAACCTATAATATACTCTATTGATAGCGCAATTTTCTTGAAGTGCCAAAAATTGAAAAAAACTGTTTTTCTTCCAAAATGACAGAAGCCGTTTCCCGTCAATCTGTGCTAACTTCCAATTCTAATTCATTTAGTTACTATGAACTCCGCAAGATGCCGCGGTCTGTATTTCCAAGTATGATGGTCATGCTAGTTTTTTATGTTATTTTAACCGAAAATTTCATTTTTGGCAATAAATTAGCTATTCCATTATTTAATATAGTGAGGTCTACGACACTGGTATTTCTATCCTTGTCTTACTTTGAAAGAAGTAATTTGTCGAATTCAATTTCTTCCTCTTCCCAGCCATATTCCCAGAATTGAATTTTAACTGATAGTTTTCTAGTTATTGACGTTTCAATTACGGTAAGAGGGATGAAGATATTCAAAAATATCTAAAAAGCGATCGATTTCGAAAACTAGGGTCGATATAAGAAAATCTTACTAGATATTTCTTGTTGCAAATGTCATGTAGAAGCTATGTTCTTCGGCTGTTACACCTTTCGAGTGACAAACTGTACACATATACCAGAGTAAATATCACGTATCATCAGGTATCATAATAATAATCGTATGGCTTTTATTGGTGGGGAGTTCCTAACGGAAGTTCCACCTCGCCTGAATATATCATTTGAGCCGTAAATGGGCCTTATGGCTGTCATACTTCAGCCGGGACCGACAACGTGCACATCCGATAACACGGGAGTGACCTGTTCAAAAACTTTTTGTTATAAGGGGGGTTCGAACCGGGGATCTCTAGGCTGCAAAGCAAGCACTCTATTCACTAGACCACGGATCACTCTATCATCAGGTATCACTATGGACAGAGTTCAGTTGCAAGACTGCAACTTGTATAAATAATATGGAATTACTTAATAATTATAATCCCATATGTAGAGTCATAGCTATATCCTATTCTATTAAACGAGCAACTTCTGTTTATATGTTTAGGTGTTTAGATTTTTAGATGTTTGTATGTTTAGATGTTTATATGTTTGTATTTCACCGGATTTTCGAAAACGGCTCTAACGATTCTCACGAAATTCAGAACATAGTAGGTTTATAATATAAAGATTCGATTGCACTAGGTCTCATCACTAGGAGAACTCGCTGAAGGATATTGAAAGGTTAATTATTATTTATCCTTGGAAAAACAGCTGATAATAATTATTTCGTCGTCTGTTGGTGATGGAAGTTAGTGAGCTAGTTTATGTGTGTGGGGCTGTGTCAAAATTATGACTCAGCTGTTGAACTTTTGTAATCATTCAATCTTGTGTGCACTAAGTAGTGCCGGTTGCAAAAAAGTGGTGTTATTTTAAATCCTGATTAATTCCAGTAGATACATCTTTTTGAAATGGTCTTCTCTGATTTGGTTCACGTGACGTTAATCAGGATTAACCGGCTTTTGTGCAACTGGGCCTTTGTGAGGGAAATTTTTGCATTCCTCTGGGAATTAATCTCAATTTACTGTGATTAGATAGAACATTTCTGTATGAATGTTATTATAATTTCTTCTTTCGTAATAAATGGTTTATGCTTTTGTACTCCAGAGCGAAGCTCGGTCCCCGATATTGATTGGTAATTGAAATAATAGATCAAAATTTGCAAGAATAGTATCTGCGCCCCAACTCGGCCATCCCAGGTTTTTTTTCCAATAAAAGCAGCTAATCAATCAATCAGTTATTGAGAATATGATACAAATGACCTAACAAACTGCATACTCAATGCATATTCACTTTCTTGGTAAGGACTACAAGTCCTTAGGATAGGAGTATTTAGAATATGAATGCTTAACCCACATTCACTTACATGGAAATGAAAAATAAAAAATAAAAAAGGGAAATTTGATTTTCAATTTACATCTCAATGCATATTATACTCACACATTTGAATGTAAATAGCCACATTTACACTTAAATAATGAAAGTGCAGCACTGTCACTCAGTGTCCACGGATTGAAGCATAAATTAAAGGGTGAAAAGCTTGCTGTAATTGAATATAATTCTTTGCAGACTGAACACGCTCAGTGGCTAAGACCCAAGACTGCCGCAGTCGCCACTGCTTGACAGACATCGCGTGATCACTATTGTATAATTAGCTGCACTTTCGAACCGAATAAAGCCCACTCCAACAAAAATAATGATGTGCTGCCTCAGAAATTACAGTATTGAGTGAGATCTAGATCAACATCTCATGCTTGTAATGTTATGACTCTGCAGCTGTCATGTCTTTGTTTCAATGATTTCGATTTCTCAAATCTACTACTTTGCATTCAAATATTTGAATTAGGATTTTTCATTGTATTAGCATCAATACAAACCCTATATTTTTTGAGAAGGCGCTCCTGCTTTGATATTTTATAGATTGAGATTGATTTATAGATACGAGAATGGATTCTCGTATTCAATGAACAATTCGTTTATTCTTGTATTCAAATTTATTATGAGTATTTCTACATAGATCTTGTAAAATTTATTTTTGGAGGTTATCATGAGTTTAGATATTGCCCCACGTTATGACACCATGTGTGAGAATCCATATTTCTGGGGGTATATTATGCCTTGGCATGATATCAATTTCAGGTATGGAAACTCACTTTTTTGTGTGTCTGAAAGAATCACGCATAATTTTATCAGAAGATAGTAAATTGTCTCTGCCTTGATTGTTGAAGCTACAGTTTAGGTAGATTAATTTACCCATATATTTGGGGTTTTCTGGACCGATAAAAACTGTCACAATCTCTATCAATTATTGCTAACAGATTGAGTGAATCAACATGTTCGTGTTTATACGAACAAACCTTTATACTGCTAACCGTTTTTGTAGCCTATGAATCTACTGACTGGCGAACTGGCAAATTCCCGAGCAATTATCATCGCTTTTGCCAGTCCTACAATCGGAAACTTGACTGAGCAGATTTTAACCCCACAATAGGCATAAAAATGTATTCGAATTGCAAGAATCTGATTCAAATCTCGATTAAGTTCCCTATATCACTTGAAATCCCAAATGGGAGTCCTAAAGATCCCAATATTCTTTAAAATCATGTGAATCAGTTGTAATTTATGTTATTCTCCCACAAGTATAATTTTGTTATTGCTTCGTTCTTTGTATTAGCGAATTCAGTAAATCTGTTGAAATGTTGATGAAAAAAGTATGAAGGAAAGCTGCTCAATGCATTAAGGCTGTGCAAAGGCTAAAAATAAACTTTCTACTGGTGATATTTTTCAAAGTTTTTCAATTTGTATACTATCAAGCTATCAATATGTAAAAGTTTTCTCAGGAAATAGTTATTTGTATATCTAGAGTGAAAAGTACGACTTTTTCTCCCTGAGGGAAAAAGTTTGAAGCCCGAGGCGAAGCCGAGGCAACAATTTCCTGAGGGAGAAAAAGTATTTTTCGCTCGTGATGTACACAACATTTTTCCTCTATCTACATTTTTTTATAGAAACTGCAAATTAAATCATTCTAATAACTTACGTATTGGTGACAATGTTTCCCAACAACATAACCTAAAATCTAAAACCTAAAATCCGGTCGTCTGATAGGCCTGCTGATTGCGCTATCTATCGGCCAAGTGTAACAATTATTCAGCTGGCTACCAAAAATGGCTGACTCCAGATCACGCGGTTCAGATTTGAATTGCCGAATGCAGATCAAAAATATTTGTTGGCTGGTATTTTGAATAGAATAAAATATTTTAAAATTGTATAAATTTTATCGTCTACTAATATTAAGAATATATATCATACAAACATATTTCATGAGTTGATCAAATTTCTGGTTGCGGTATTGAATTCAGTTGACTCAATGACAGACATCTCTATTACGCTTTCCATCTGAGCTTAGACCTTCTAACCTATTACCATGTAATTTTTAAATAGAGATGCTTCCCATGTTATTTAAATGGACTCACTTTTACTCCCTAGGAGTTTTTCTGTTTTTTACTACCTAGAGCGAAAAAGTGAAACTTTGTATTATGTTTCAGGGAGTAAAGTAATTACTTTAGAAAGTAGGTGGAGGAAAACATTTTTTCCGATCATTACTTTTTGAGATATGAGCGCCTAAAATTTAAATTTTTGGAACAGATATTTCGAATTCGGTAAGAGATGAATCCATGAGATTCAAAAGATAGATTCTTCATGGTATTGTTGAAATAACAAAACCAAAATTTTCTGAGAACATCAATTTTTGAGAAAGTTATTCAATTTACCAAAAACAACTCAACTGAAAGTTATTTTTGGTCATTTTTAGTAAATCAAATAACTTTCTCAAAAATTGATATTTTCAGAAAATTTGGTTTTACTATTTCAACAATACCATGAAGAATCTATCCTCTGAATCTAATGGATTTATCTCTTACCGAATTTGAAATGCTCTGTCCCAAAAATTTAAATTTTAGTCTCTCATATCTCAAAAAGTAATGATCGGAAAAAAATGTTTTTCTGAGAAAACTTCTCCATTTTGATAGCTTGATAGTCTACAAATCGAAAAACTTCAAAACATATCACCAGTAAAAGTTTTTTTTTAGCCTTTGCACAGCCTAAACTGGGTGACATCATAGAGAAACAAATGAGTAGATATCCCATGGCATAGGGTGTATATGTCGCAACTTTTACAGTTAACTCAAGTCGATTATTGTAGATTTTTACTGTTTTGTTGGGGTGAGAGTGTAAGAACGGCACAATATGAGAGACTACCAGCGTCACACATCTTCACGGGAAAGAACTACGTGGACTATCGGCTTGAAATAACAGTAAAAGTTGCGACATAACGCCCTATACCATGGGATATCTGCTTATGCCATTGTTTTTCTATGGTGACATCATTTTAACAAGATTTCAATGTTGTAAGAATCACTTTCCGTTATTTGTGTTTTTATATCTGAAATCATCAATTATCAAACGATTTTGAATAGAAAAAATATTTTAAAATTGTATAAATTTTATCGTCTACTAATATTAAGAATATATATCATACAAACATATATTTCATGAGTTGATCAAATTTCTGGTTGCGGTATTGAATTCAGTTGACTCAATGACAGACATCTCTATTACGCTTTCTCATCTGAGCTTAGACCTTCTAACCTATTACCATGTAAGTTTTTAAAATAGAGATGCTTCCCATGTTATTTAAATGGACTCACTTTTACTCCCTAGGGAGTTTTTCTGTTTTTTACTACCTAGAGCGAAAAAGTGAAACTTTAGTATTATGTTTCAGGGAGTAAAGTAATTACTTTAGAAAGTAGGTGGAGGAAAACATTTTTTCCGATCATTACTTTTTGAGATATGAACGCCTAAAATTTAAATTTTTGGAACAGATATTTCGAATTCGGTAAGAGATGAATCCATCAGATTCAAAAGAAAGATTCTTCATGGTATTGTTGAAATAACAAAACCAAAATTTTTGAGAAAGTTATTCAATTTACCAAAAACAACTCAACTGAAAGTTAATTTTGGTCATTTTTAGTAAATCAAATAACTTTCTCAAAAATTGATATTTTCAGAAAATTTGGTTTTACTATTTCAACAATACCATGAAGAATCTATCCTCTGAATCTAATGGATTTATCTCTTACCGAATTTGAAATGCTCTGTCCCAAAAATTTAAATTTTAGTCTCTCATATCTCAAAAAGTAATGATCGGAAAAAAATGTTTTTCTGAGAAAACTTTACCATTTTGATAGCTTAATAGTATACAAATCGAAAAACTTCAAAACATATCACCAGTAAAAAGTTTAATTTTAGCCTTTGCACAGCCTTAAACTTGGTGACATCATAGAGAAACAAATGAGTAGATATCCCATGGCATAGGGCGTTTATGTCGTAGCTTTTACTGTTAACTCAAGTCGATTATTGTCGATTTTTACTGTTTTGTTGGGGTGAGAGTTCAAGAACGGCACAATATGAGAGGCTACCAGCGTCAAACATATTCACGGGAGAGAACTATGTGGACTATCGGCTTGAAATAACAGTGAAAGTTGCGACATAAACGTCCTATACCATGGGATATCCACTTATACCATTCTCTATGGTGACATTCATTTTAACAAGATTCCAATTGTTTTAGGAATCACTTTCCTTTATTTGTGTCTATTGTATCTGAAATCATCAATTATCAAAAGATTGTGAATAGTATTAACTTATTGTCATTCAAAAGCAGATACCTTACTTCTCTAACCTTCACTTCTAGTATAATTAGATAGAGCCTTTCAGGTCATGTGCATCTAATTTTATTGGAATCTAGCCGGTTTTAGGTCCTTTCATTACATCTCTCATTTGAATCTTCCTTTGCTATTATAATTTTTCTGTTCCTAAACATTTACGTTTATGTGAATATATCCCTTCAAATTGACTTGTTACATTTGTATCTCGCAGTTAAAAAAGTTATCCCCTTCACTCTCCTGAGTAATTATTCTGACTCCATTACCCCTGTTAACTCCTTCAAATTGCTCAGAGCTCCCAAGATGAGTGTCCCAATCTCAACAACTTCCATTACCAGACTAATGCTCTCATCTCAAACGCAGTTCTCGAAATCTCGACGACTAAGACTAAGAAGTATCATTTACGTTCAATTATTGTAAAAAGGTTGAGTCATGAAGTGCAAATGAGCGACTTGGCTGTTCACAGTATTAGCGGTTGTAGCTGTGGTGTTGGGAGGGGAGAAGGTTTTCACACTGAGAGAAGTTGGGAGATTAATGCTTGATGGTTTTGATAGTGGGAGAGGGGAGCCACTTGAGCGAGGGGAGCAAGTTGTAAAGTGGTTTTCGTTGTACTACCGCTTTCCTTGTCCGGCCTGTCAACAAGGGTGTGAAAGCCCTGCTTTTCCCTGCTTCGCCCATCGGCTGAGTACACACTATGAAGTCTTGCTCAAAACTCACCCCACAACAAACATTATCTCAAGTTTTCCTTTCCATCAGTTTTTTCAATCAATCCCATTCTCAGAAAAAGCAAGCTGAAACTTCAACCCTGGATGATATTGATAGTCGTTTCCCTGAGAATGTTTAAATAGGAAGCTAATAATGTAGCAGACATTGAAAAGATATTAATAGAGAAGAGAGGAGAATAAAATTGTGATTGGAATGTTAAATTTGATGTGTAAACTTGAATGTGGTTCAAGTTTTATGTTACATTCAAGAATATTGTATTCTTTACTCTCTGATAATACTGATAAAACTCTCTGATTTACTCTCTGGTCAACCGTATTCGTAAGATGAAATTTGGCATTTGATAGGTATAATTTTCAAAACATTGGATCTTATAATATTATTTTGTTCTTGGAAAAAGTTCATGAATGATTGATCAGAATAACAATTTCAGAATAGTAATGTTTACTCAGAGAAAATTGGTTGATTATTGAGGGTCGTATTCTTTAAAATAGGATATTTCCTATTGCATGTTCATATTTCCTATTGTAAAATAATTTTGGTTTATTTGTTCTCTGATAAATGTTCTCCTTATCCAGTACAATTGATACTCAATAACTTAATGATACTTTTATTACTGCAGAATAGTGATAACTACTCAGAAAAAATGTGTTGTTTATTGAGGGTCGTATTTTCTAAAATAGCATATTTCCTATTGCATTTGTATAATCATTTTGGTTCATTTGTTCTCCAATAATGTTCTGCTCATACTTACAATTGGTACAACAGTATACATACAATAAAGGCCAAATTCTCTAGAATGAGTGATGATGGAAGCCGTTATTATACCTATCAAGATGATCGTTTGTTATTGGTCTAGACAAGCCCTTCACTTATTCGCAGTTCAGACAAAACAAAATGGTGGTTCAAACAGTAAAACATTGGAGTTCCATTTAGAGACTGACATTTCAATCTCATGTTATTGTGCTACAAGTAGAAACACTAGAGAACATCAAGCATTAAGCTTACTAACCGTGTTAGTAAACTCAAATTGATGGATACAGATTGAAATGCTGTTATTATTCACAGCAAGTCGTTCCAAATATGACAAGGACTAATAATAAAACTAACAGCTGAATGCAAAATTCCATAGAGATACAGAGAGGTAGATAGTTCGACGAAACAAGAATATATTCAAAAACAGGGCATCACTCTGTCTGATTGTTGATAGGTTTGATAATGCTTCGCATCAAAGCTCTCAAAAGCTTGAGAACATAAACATAACTTGATGCATCAGAGTCCCAGGTTTATCTAAACACTAAAAAGCTCTAGAAGAATAAACATTATCGACACGATAAATTGGATTATCTCTTATTGTGGAGTCAACACTTAATTTTTATAATAATTTATTTATTTATTTATTTATTTATTTATTTATACATTAATAGATACAATCATTCTCAACTATGAATGATTGGGAAAGGAACAACAGGCGTAAAGCCCAAAACTGTTCCTTTCCCAAATTTAGATAGAAATTGTCCAAAAATAGGTTATGTTTACACTACACGTTTTTTGTCCAATTTTGAGTCCAAAATATTTATAAACTAGGAATTTAGAATTTAGGAAAGTTGAAAACCAAATTAAATAATAATACTTCACTAAATCATCACTAATTTCTGAAAATACTGTATTAATAATTGAAAATTTAAAACGCGAAAAGAAACTCAAACGTACTCCTAAAACAACAGCTGACTAATAATAATTGTAAGACTCAACACACTAGTGAGCCCCTCGGGCTGGGAAACTCGCTCAAAATGCTACTGAGATTCTGTCAACATCGAGCTATTATTGCATACAATTAATAATCCAGACGACAGTTGATTTTTCATCTGGAATGATAATTACTACGATGTAATATATACATATATTTATAGTTTATTCATATTATGTAGATTCAGTTTTAACTTATTTATACATTTAATGAGTTTTTTGAGGAATGCTAACTTCATAGAGTGAATTTCAATTCAACTATACGAAAGAAACAGTCTGCTCCCTCTCCAATCCTATTAGTCGACTTCCACCAATCACAAGCCAGTGCACTTCAGTGCCTGTTCGGTAGAAGTGGAAGCTCCGCCCAAAATCAACTCTCATTGGCTCTCCTTAGACGTACTGACTCCATTTTGTTCAACCACAGTATTCTATCAGCTGTTCTATTCAAATCTCTGGTTGGAGTCAATTTAGAATATTCCATATGACTTTTGTCTGATATTTACTTTCCTTGCCCTATTACCATAGGTAAGGAAAGTATTGCTTTCCGAAAAAAATTAAGGTACCCCAAATTTCTAAATTTCTATACGTTTCAAGGTCCCCTGAGTCTGAAAAAGTGGTTTTTGGGTATTGGTCTGTATGTGTGTGTGTATGTGGGTGTGTGTGTGTGTGTGTGTGTAAGAGGGTATGTGCGTCTGTGTACACGATATCTCATCTCCCAGTTAAGTTAACGGAATGACTTGAAATCTGGAACGTATAGTCCATACACTATAAGGATCCGACCCGAACAATTTCGATCAAATGTAATCCAAGATGGCGGCTAAAATGGCGAAAATGTTGTCAAAAACAGGGTTTTTCGCGATTTTCTTGAAAACGGCCCCAACGATTTTGATCAAATTCATAGCAGACCTCGTGTGTCTCTAGCGTTATTGTCCTATCACCAGCTGTCTCATATCTTTCAATAGTAGATTTGAGATGCGCGAGAACACTAGCGTCAGGTGATAAATTTTCATAACGGCAAGGAAAGTTGTGTGAGTGTGCCACACCAGATTTTTTTTTCTCGTGATTACTGAGTAGGTAGCATACGCAATACATGGTTTTATTGACAGCCTCTTCTTTTTTGTCTTTGTTGCCCAACAAACCCGATCTGTTGAAAGGTTCGAAGGATGTGAGCAATTCAAAATTTGAAGCTGATTGATTGGATCGTTCGAAAGCCATTGCAGAAAAAAGAAACAAACAGGCGGACAATAATTTTGGCCTTGAGTCTAAGTAGGAAATCGCTAACGCTGGATTAATCAATTGCTAATAATATAATCCCTTATATAGGATTTTTTCAATTTATTGATTTTATAATACACACATTGAGAATCGAGGTTCATTAATATTCCAGACGTCGAGACGAGTATGGTTGTTGTGAATACTTCCAACGTATTCCACCTATCGTCAGAGAGCTTCATATTCCCTAAGAGCGAAAAAAGTGAAGGAAGTGTTGCCAAAACTTTGCTTTTGACCTTTTAGTAGCTTAATATTTCTCGCAAGTTCAGACAGTAGCCATTAGCTATTTCTCCTACACTAGGGACTCGAGTTGGAGAGCTCTCTTTGTGCCGCGTGTATGGAAACAGACCCTATTCATCATTCTTAATTTTGCAAGAATTTTCTGACTTCAAGTAGACTGAAAAAGAAGTTCAGTCGCCACTTTAAAAGTTGAGCCATGCACCAAGATACGATAAGATGAGTCATATCACATGGTTCATATCCTATACGGGATTAGATTCTATCCTAACGAGCAATTTTTGTTTATATGTTTATACGTTTAGATTTTTAGATGTTTATATATGTTTGTATTTCACCGGATCTCGAAAGCGGCTCTAACGATTCTCACGAAATTCAGAACATAGTAGGTTTGTAATATAAAGATTCGATTGCACTAGGTCTCATTCCTGGGAAAACTCGCTGAAGGACATTAAAAGGATAATTATCATCCATCCTTGGAAAAACAGCTGATGATAATTATTTCGTCGTCTGTTGATGATGGAAGTGAGTGAGCGAGTTTATGTGTGTGGTACTGTGTCAAAATTATGACTCAGCTGTTGAACTTTTGTAATCATTCAATCAGGTACTTAGTGCCGGTTGCAAAAAAGCCGGGTTATTTTCAATCCTGATTAATTCCAGTAGATCAATCTTTTTGGAATGGTCTTGTCTGATTTGGTTCACGTGGAATTAATCAGGATTAAAATTCAACCGGCTTTTGTGCAACCGGGCCTTTGTGAGGGAAATTTGTACCGCCAAAAAGTCAATGTATCTCATGTCACACTTGACTTTATTTGGTGAATCATGAAATTTTTCTGCCAATCAATATTTCCATTTACATCTCAATACGGACTTCCTATGTGCTTAAAACTACCGTTTTAATACCAGTAAACAATTTTATCACAGAGTGGCGTGCTGGTGAGTTTAGATGCTAAATCATATTATCACAACATGATCATGAATCATCATGATCTTGAATCAACATGATCTTCCCGTTCTACGTTAGCCGCTCGGCCGACAATTTCAAAAACATAGGTCTGTAAAATGGATTAATATATATAATTATTATTAGGCCCCCTATTGAAATTTCTGGTCAGAAACCATCCCCAATATTCACACAACATATTCCCAGTTGTCATGCCGTTCTGTCAAGTAGTTTTCGAGTCTTTAGGGAACAAATAAACTAACAAACAAACTAACACACAAACAGACATTCATTCTCATATATATAAATAGATAAATGTTATTATAATTTCTCCTTTCCTAATAAATTGTATATGCTTTTGAACTCCAGAGCGAAGCTCGGTCCCCGATATTCGTTATTATAAGTGGTAGCTCATTTCAGTTCCAATATGAATTTGAGAGAAACAAGTATAAAACTGGAATCTTTGCGCCTTCTACCCGATCATAAAGTTTCAAAATAAGATTCAAAAATTTAATAACTAATTGAATTATTGATTAAAATAATATGTTGATTAAACATGGAAGGAAAATGATGCCTACAGTGTTTTAATAGATTGAGCTTTGAAAAGCATTACAATACAGAAATAAATCATACTTCTTGTGGTACAATGAAAGAACTAAAAGTATCTAACAGAGCAGAAATTCTTCCTTTGTAACACATATAACGCCTGGCGATAATTATATTAACTTTTAAATTCATATTTGAATGAAGATATTTCATTAGCACTATCAATATTCACTAGCACTAGACACTAGACTCTTTTACTTATAATTTATTGGAATGTGTTGCAATGGTTGCCTAACTTACTCCGTGTTTCGTTCTCAATTCTTAGCCACATTACAACTCTGAACTCACATTCATGTGTTTTCCACATCGACTAAAACCGTGCTATGAAAAAGCCACATGAATTATATGAATTTTACAATATTTACATTCTTCAGTTCTCCATTCATGCATTGTTTTTGTATGTTTGTCTTTAAAGTATGTCGATATGCATGATAGATAGCAACTATAAGAAATATAACTAAAAGATCAACTTACTTGTCAGCCTACATACTTATTGGTTCAAAATGCCGGAATTGGAAACTAATCAAACAAAGGGAGATTTTGACATGATTACAAACTGATAAAGTCTTTCAAAGAGAATATTTATAAATTTTTTGTTTGTTTCAGATATCATGTGAGTCTCAAGGTGATACTGCAACTGTTTTGCTATGATTTGATCGAAGAAGAAAACTGCATCAGAGCATGAACTACCCTTTCGAAAGCCCATCCATCCAGAAGTGATCCAGAAGCTATATGATAGGGGAGATGACGATAATGTTTCATATGTCTCTAGAACTATGTTTCGTTTCATTTTTAATCTAAGGTATGAATTTTCCAAAAATCTAAGCATTGGATGAATTTATTTGAACTAGCTATACCTAGTTCTTCGAACTCACTGCCGGCGTACAAGTTGTTCTCTGCCGGTAGTGCCATTTGTAGTTTGGATTATTCATTTTATCAATTTGATTAGATTATTTTATGGCAAATGAATGAATTTGAATTTGAAAAAATTGATCATTGGAAAGCTCTACTTGAATGTCTCAGAAAAATTGCAACCATTCCAATCTATCTTTACTTCACTTGTTCGTCATAGTTATGAAACTGCATTAGGGGAGCAACGCTCCCGCAGTATATGAAACGTCAAAGTGTAATCTAATATAATTCTACCATCCTTCATATTTCCATGCTCAACAAATCACGAATGAGAATTTCGAAATGGTAGTATATATTCAGTGGGAGTTTTTGCGCGAAATACATATCCGATACCCAATCTTGATCAATATGTCCTCCGTGAGAAATGTGGCACGTAGACTACACTTGAACCAGTGCCAGCTCCAAGTCGATGAAATCGCTTAAAGAGCGACATGGTTGTACTGAGTCACGTCGGGCGCCGATCTGTTATTACGCGCGAATTTTTCAGAGGACGTATTATTCGAGAACCGTCTCGTGAGACACGCCGGCGTTCGATTGGATAGAAAAGAGCAAGAGGTATGGGTATCGAGAGAACGTGCAAGGAGGACGGTGAAGTGAAAGGGCGAGGCTGTTAACTTTTGATAAGTGAATTCCCAATACGATCGCAGCTTGCAGAGACAAGCTGTAGTCTGCTGCAAACCCATGCGCTAGCGAGGCGAATGCTCCAGCTGAAAGGTGAAAGCGCGTTTGTCGCTGAAAAGCCAGCGTTCTTCTTTCGCGATTTATTTCGCGTTACCAGGCGCAAAGAATAAAAACTCGACGCGTCTCGCGCATGCAGTGCTTTGCTTGACGTAAGTGCGCCAAACCAAAATTGAAAGCCGTTAAGTGCCGACCCAGTTCACGCTATTTTCTCGAGGAACGTAAACAAATTCTGCTGGAAAAAGTCTGTCGCATTCAACGGATGAGTATGCAATGGAAAGCAGGCTGGTGAGGATAATCCACAACGTATAACCACTGATGTTTCCACCTGAACTTTCCTACTCAGAAAACTCCACCCAGTTTGCATACATTAATAACACTTTTATGCACAGCAGGACTCAGAATACCCGTCTCCTTTAGAATTATTTCAGAGATTAACATAGTCATTCGACTTGATGCGTGAAAAATGTGAACGCCTTCTGGGAACTGTATTGCGTTTAAAAGTTGTATAGGTGAATTTGCGTTCCAGTTATTAATTTGGCTCAAGCATCAGCCCTTCAAAATGGTTATAACCTGCTATTGAACCCATCTCAGTATTGAAATGAATTCGTCATTACTCATTACTCGGAAAATGATGAACAGTTGGAGGCACTCCATTAGATACAGTCGTAGTATAGACAGTCTCTTATTTGTGCTCAATCTGTATTTCACTGACCAAAATATTCTAGAATATCCTCGAGCACAATTTTATTCAAATTAATCGATTTTGATAAACCCATTTAGTAAGTTATTCATATATTATAATCAAGTTTCTTTGATCCACATTTGAATCCTGTAAGTGTAAGCTACATACACATCGATTTTTTCGTACGATATTAATTTTGCCGCGATTATAAATTCCAATAGATTAAGCAGATGATGTTTGTCAAGTTCCATTTGATCTGATAGAATTCATAAGGACGGCAAAATATCTTACGAACAAAAATCGATGTGTGTGTGCAGGGCTTAAGATCTTGATCTGTAATCGGACAGAAGTGTAACTCAATATTTTTTCATAGCTCTGGATTCACGTTATCTTTCAACGGAAGACGAGATGTGTGGATCATGAATACACAAGAGATTCGCCTTCAAGAAAAAAATAACTCTCCATGTACGCCTGTAGAATATACCTTGCAGTCTTTGAATCTTGAGTAAACCTTTAGGATACTAAACATTGAGGTAGTAAGGAATGGATAATTCATGAATCCTATTTTTCTGTACATAGAGGAGCAATCCATCGTAGCTTTCATGTACTCCTTCAATCAATGATTATGATTGACAAAACTATAGGGGATTCATAATTGAAAAATCTCTAAATCCTTGACGATATCTGGATAAACGAATCATAATCTTGTGGAAAATTACTATTCTTTCTTGTATCGATCAATCTTTGAATCCTTGACTATATCTGATATGAGAATCATAATCTTGTGGAAAATTACAAATCGCTCAGAACGATTCATGTCGATTGCCGACGTGCTTTATATATTATTTGGAGAAAACGGGTATTGCAAGGCATTTCATTTCCAGAAGATGTGAAACTTTTCTTGGGGAAAGAATTCTCAACAGAGTGGGTCCTTCGGGAACATCTGATAACTTGAAGTTGGAAAATGTATTTTCTATGTCTTGCTCACTCGTAACGTACTGTTTGTAGCTCTCTATTTTATTATCACAGTGAGATCACCATCGATGATAACGTGAAATAGATTGAGAACTTTGTGAGACTCAGTCTTGCCTCTAGATAAGTTTTGTATTACCTATCCACCTACTGAGCATCAAATGTTCTCATTACTCTGAAATTGATTGGAGTATAATAATGCAAGAGGAGTAAACTCCAGTGATCATTTTTATTGAAACTTGTACCTCTCACAATAAGCTACAGTCAACATGATAATGAAAAAGTGAGAATAATGGTCATCAATACAACAAACAAGAAGTGATAAAAAGGGAAAGCGGAAGATAAGGAAAAAATGTGGGCAGTCAAAATACTCATCTTATTTAATGTTGTAGTAGTAAACAAGGAATTAAGAGGTAAAATCAATTGCAGGAATGGAAAATCACTATTGTTCTACAATGAATTTCCACAGCTATGATCAGTCAAACAACATGATGATCTTGTGTAATTTGAGAAAAGTGTACTTGAGGAACTTACCAAGCAAAATCTCCAGGTAACTATGTTTATCAATAGAGCATAACATCGATGAAAATAAATTCCATTAATATGAAATTGAACTATTATGATAGAAGTATCAACCGGTAGGCAAAAGAGACATAGTCAAGCCACGGAAAAGTAGAAATTATTATTACTGTTTATAAAATTGAAATAGTAGATCATGGCTCTCCAACGTACGGCCTAGATAGATTTTGTCCGGCCCGCCGAGAGTTATTGCAACAGATTTTTTAAAAGATATATATCTATAAACATTTTTTACAACAGCTGTGAGTTCAGTACTCTTCTGACACATTCTGACTCTTCTTTAAATTTTCAAAAATGAAGTTTATTAAATCCAAATACAGATCTTCCTTGTCAGATGAACATTTGAAATTTTAATGATCGAAAACACAAAGTTTGATCCTAAATGGGCAGACATTTCAAGTGGAAAACAAATGCAATCTTCTCACTAAAAATAAGAGAATACTTATTCAGCTTGGTAACTTTTTGTAAATTCGTGTATTGTCAAGTTGAAAAAAGTTATTATTATTTTGTTTAACATGCTAAATTCATGCATTGTCAAGTTTTCTTATGTTCAAGTTTACCTATTTACACTCAAAAAATTGGACTTTGTATTAAAATGAAATGAATTGGTTTGTTTCTTCCTGTGTTTTAATTCAACCTACTTAAAACTCCTCATATTTTTTTAATGGAAATTTAATCATTTTATACCCCCCCCCCACCACATTCCCCGTCGTGTGTGTCCCCACAAGTCAAATTCCACGTACATCCTTGTTATTGGCCCTCTAAGCCTCCCAAGAATTATCAATGTGGCCCGTGGATATGAAAGGTTGGAGACTCCTGCAGTAGATTAAAGTGGTGCTTATGATGGTAGTGATGTTATTTGATTAGATTATATTATTGATGTTATTAGTTTATACATTTTTTCCTAATTAAAAGCTGAATGTGAGTCGGAACAGGCAATAGCCTAATCCCTGTTTTAAAGAAGAAGAAGGATTCCAAGGCATGATATATAAGCCTACTTCAGATGAAAACTGATCAAAATAAATCATGAATCATGCTCAAAATAAATCATGAATCACTGAGTTTCCTGGAATAGACAGTTGTATTTTGGAAATAGATTAGAATTAGAATTTTATTCAATTCAATTCACTATACAAGACAAAAGATACATTTACATAGACAACATATCTAAAAACAAATTTGTAAATATTTTTGGAGTTGAATATCACGATTGAAAGTTTGATTTGTTCAAATGCTAATTAATGAATAATTATTATTAAACGAAAATCCCAATTGAATGCTGTAAATCACTTCTGCTACTGCAAATACTGATAGCAGGGTAACCTTTTTTTGACCAATAATTAGGAGGTGCTTGGTTCGATTCCCGGGCTGACAAATAATTTTTGCATAGTAGCGCTCACCGAATGTCCATCTAGCTGTTTACCCTGTTGTCATTATTTGCAGTAGCAGAAGTCTTCGGGGTGATTAACAGCATTTAATTGGGATTTTCGTTTAATAATACCTGTATATTCTTGAAAGAATCACATTTCTTGTCAAGTTGTATCATTATTAGAAAAAATATATTTTATACCATTGTTCTTAAATTGAATTGATTGATGCAAGGGATATATCAATGATGGGTATGAAATGAAGTGGGCATTGTACAACTCTTAAATATGACTATCAAATTCTGCGGGGAATAAAAGGTGTGGCCATGTAAGATTTTTGAAGAAACTCGATTGGCCGAGCATCAAAGAAAAGATGAATTGTTGAGCCGAAGAAAAGACAGGATAGAAGTTTGAACGAGAAGGCAGCAGTTTGCAAGACGATATTCATACCTGTGGAGAGTGGAAAACATTCCTTCCACTTACTTCGGCTTAGCTCGTAATGATTCACATTCTTTGTTATATTCTTCTCGGCTCGGCGGACCCAACTTTATAAAGTTTGCGCAAGTTTTGTGAGCTTACCTCTTAAGTCGAAGCCAATAAAGAAGTTAAACTCGAGTAACAATGAGAAACGCGAATTGAGGAGGCAGAAAATATCGGAGAAGGTGGATCGAGGCGGCATAGCCACGAGGTGAGAACTTCAAACTCTTATTCAGGATGTAATAAAACACTTCCTTCTCCCCTGGGCTGAGGCTGTAGCTGATATCGCAGCGAAACTCCCTTTGTATTCCCCCCTTCCAACCGTCACCACCCTCCCACCGGCGCAAACAATGCAGCAGATACATATCGTCAACAAAGAAATACTATTGGACCCACATGTTTATTCTCAACTCTCCATACAGCCTCGCTCGTTCTTTGTAAAGCTCGAATACTTTCAGATCTCCCTTATTTCTAAACTTGAAGTACGGCTCCCATGCGGAAGCCGTATGGCTACGGAAGTACGGCTGAAACAATTCTTTCATAAGCAGTTCAATTGCAATATTGACGTATATTTTGGCAACAAATTTTCTGAAAAAACTAAATTCTTCTCAAGTTCTCAGTGGCTAACGAGTGAAATATCACATTCAATGCAAATGTATCATTCATTTTATTCGTTCATTCATTTATACAATAAGTACATTTTGAAAATGATGGGGAGAGGAAAAATAAGGTAACCTTGTGCTATTCCTCTCCCAAATCTAGATAACACATAGTCCGAAATAGGTCAAGTCTTGTAATTCACAAAATTTTCAGTCCTCAAGTATTTTCACAAAGTAGATTTTTAAATTGAGTTGCTTGAAAACTAAACATGATATAGAAGAAATATTTCACATTATTATAACTAAAATAGGAAATATTTCACATTATTATAACTAAAATAGGAAATATTCACATATTTCAAAATTTATAGTCTTTTTGTTTTTTTACTGGAGATTGTGATTAAATTCTTGGGAATAAATTATAGGGAGCGGAGTATCTTCCATAAATGTTACGGTTTATAAAACTTTTCAAGAATTTGGGTTGAGCCAGATGCTCTCTCGCAAATAAATTTATGATTGTATTTATGAATAAATTTGGATAAATATCAAGAATATCACCATACAGTTTGCAAAATCACTACTAAAAAATCCATGGATTCAGTGAGGCAAAAAATATTCATGAATTGAGAACTGAACCTAATTGATTGATTTCATGATGAGGTTTTGTTCCATCAGTCTCTCAATGATATGATTTCAAATATCCCAGTATTTTTTAGTGTTCAATACCATCATATCAATATAACATAGTTGTATTCATTACAAATGACGTTCGTTTGAATATATTGTAAAAATGAGCAAGAAACCTTGGATCCCTGTCAACGTAAAATGACAACCTACAAATATTTAAAATAATGAGAATAAGTTCGACAAATAAGAGTCATTATTATCATCTAATGACAAAGTATTCTCTGCAGCATGCGCAGACAGAGTTGTGTGAAAAACTCTGTGAGTTTTTGAAGAATCCTTTACTATTAAACGAGCAATTTATGTTTATATGTTTATATGTTTGTATTTTACCGGATCTCAAAAACGGCTCTAACGATTCTCACGAAATTCAGAACATGGTAGGTTTATAAATAAAAATTCGATTGCACCAAGTCTCATCCCTGGGAAAACTCGCTAAAGGACATTAAAAGGATAATTATTATTCATCCTTGAAAAAACAGCTGATAATAATTATTTTGTCGTCTGCTATTTGATGGAAGTGAGTGAGCGAGTTCATGTGTGTGAGACTGTTTCAAAATTATGACTCAGCTGTTGAACTTTTGTAATCATTCAATCAGGTACTTAGTGCCGGTTGCAAAAAAACGGTTATTTTTAATCCTGATTAATTACAGTAAACCATCTTTTTGAAATGGTTTTCTCGGATTTGGTTCACGTGAAATTATGCAGGATTAAAATTTAACCGGCTTTTGTGCAACCGGGCCTTTGCGAATTAATATCAATTCATTGTGATTAGATAGAACATTTCTGTATGAACTATGCATATTATTATAATCTCTTCTTTCGTAATACATTTTATACTTTTGTACGCCACAGCGATGCTAGGTCCCTGATATTATCTCATATATGGTGACTCTAGACACGGAGGATGAAGAATAAAGATATAGAAGAAGAATAAAATATGGTATAAATAAGAAGAATAATTAAAATATAGTAGATGTATATTATATCAAATGTGAATAGAAGATTAAAATATATATAAATATATGTATTATATAAATAAATTATTTATTTTTATTTTATTTTTATTTTTATTACAGACATTAAGCCCAAATCAGTCTCCACTACTTGTAACGGCTAACATATTGTAACTGCTTAGGGTCGGTTCCTTTATCCACTCATAGCGGTATTTTCTGGATTGTAGAAGAGCAATTTTCATTAGAGGAATTTGCTTAGCATGGCCACAGTGGACAGACATCTCTCATGGAGAGGCAAGTAAACATCAATTCAATCACATGGCGAGTAGAGTAGAGTAGACTACATTGTTACCAGCAGCAAACAATCTGGGCCCAGCTTTAATCATAATTAATTATCTGACGGAGTTTATTTCTGGACGCGTCCATTCTGTTATGTTAAACGCCCTTTGAGGCTGATGAATACTGAACTCTCATTCTCATTCAGCACGAGGACAGATGGATTAATTATTCAGCATTTTGAAAGTCTGCCTCAGAGACTATTCCAATTTATTAGAATTGATGGCTGCTGGATTCCTACAGCATTCCCGCTCACTAATTGGGAAAGGGGGCTTCACAATTCGCGGTGGCTTCTAGTAATTAATATTTCCGGAATGCAACATATCATAAAGAAAGTGAAATTTCAATTACTAGTGAAGGGATGAATTGAATAGAGTTTTGGAGGTTCCAAACGACTAAAGCATGGGTTTGTAAGATTACGATATCAGTTATAATTTCAAGAACTGTAATGTCTATTAAATATAATCCAACATATCAGAACGAAAATGAAATTTCAATAATTACCAGTGGAAGAGTGAAGGAATGAATTGAATAGAGTTTTGGAGGTTCCAAAAGACTAGATAAAAGATGGATTTGTACAATCTCAGTTATAATTTTGTTGATAATCAGTTTTGAAGTGAAAATTTGAAATATTCAGTTTGAATAAATTCACCCTCTCTAATCGAATAAAATAGATCAAATATGATCTCCCGATGTGGGTTCTACCACTACCTCCGTAAACAAAGCCGTAGTGCATTCGTGTGACGTCAGCACAGGTAGGGCTCCTATACCAATAATCAGATTTCAGCTGATCTATATCAGCTGGAGTTTTTATTGGTATGGGAGCCCTACCTGTGCTGACGTCACACGAATGGACTACGGCTTTGTTTACGGAGGTATTGGTTGTACCCATAGAAGACAGAAAGTTGGTCACTCATGTATAGTATTCAAGTTGACATGCAATTATTGGGGAACTGCAGCCGTGACGTAGACTGTAGTACGTACAGAGTAGGCAAAATATCGCATTCTTGAAAATCATACGGTGACGTATAGTCAAATTATATAACACAAACATGTTCTGACATGCAAGCTTTCTTTTCTGCTTTACAAAATTATCTAAACATTTGAATAATACAAGCATTTTGCCATTTGAAAGCAAAAACCTAACCTCCTACCTAACCTACCCTTTCAAACCCTTAAGGTATCTTCGTCCTCCAGGTCAAGTTTATATTTTCTAGTTTGGCTATACGTCAGCTTGTGAATTCCGGGGATGAGATATTTTGGTTTTCGTAGTACTTGAAGAACATGTGCTCGATACCAGCATGTGTTCAGTCATAGCCACCTCTTCTTCTTCAGGTGCCGTCTCCGTTTCGAAGGTTGGCGATTTTTACTTTTGAGACCGCAGATCGAAATAGGTCATTATTGCTGCATCCAAACCAATCCCGAAGGTTCTTCAGCCATGAGTTTCGTCTCCTTCCTACGGATCTCTTTCCTTGGACTTTCCCCTGCATAATAACTTGAAGCAATTGATATTTTTCTCCTCTCATAACATGTCCCATGTATAGCAGTTTTCTTCTCTTAATTGTCATAATGACTTCTTTTTCCTTGCGTATGCGTCTTATCACTTCTACATTGGTCACTCTCTCCACCCATGAAATCCGTAGTATTCTTCGATACATCCATAGCTCAAATGCCCCCAATCCCCTCACATCAATCTCCTTTAGCGTCCAGGCTTCCATGCCGTAGTACAAAACAGATAACACATAGCACCTCATCATTCTTATCTTCAAATCAAGGTTTTGATCTCGGCAACAGAAAAGCTTCTTCATTCTTGTAAATACACTTCTGGTCTGTTCGACTCTGATTCGTATTTCTTGGGTACTGTCATACACTGTATTAGAGGTGGCTATGGTTCAGTGCATTGAATGCAATACTGTATGAATGCAATGGATCGGAATTATCGGAATCGGTTTATTCCGATAACCTAGAATACATGAGTATTGTAGATAAATTGGGTTTATCGGTTTATTGCAATGCATTGCTGGTTTATCAAGATTGTTTTATGGGTTAATCTGAAATTGTATTAGTATAACGATGCCTACTAACGCTATTCCAGCCTATTAACTTTTTCATGTCACATTTTCAGATTCTTGAAAACTTCCAACTTCATTTTATTCATACAAGTTGAATTAATTCAAAATATTTAACAACGTAATTAGAATTGGTGATTCAGTCGCTATAGGTACAGAGAATTTAAGAGTTCTAGGTCAATCTTAAGAGGATTAAACGCCGATGTATTTTAAGCTAGAGTGAATAAACTGTATGCTCAGTGTAGTTAGTCACTTCTTTACTACAGGTAACGTCACTTTGAATCTTACACCTGTGAGTGATCAACCTTCTGTCTACTAACGTTGGGTTGTACCCAATATGATGTGGCAACATTATAAAGTTCAGATGTTGTAAGTCAGTTATCCTAATCCTGTCATGTCACACCTACTCAGCATGCTGACAGCTCAAACCTCATTCTCACAATAAATCTGTTTCTTCGCAAGTAATTTTAATCAACTCCTGGTCAAAACTAACCTCTGATTAAAACCATCCAAGCTACACCACATTGGAAGGAGCAGCCACAACTCGAAAGGATGTTTACCCTTCAACTAACATCACTCAGTAGACAAGAACAAGCTTCGTTTCCACTTTCACAACATGAAAGACTAATTCAACATCAAAATATATTCAAAGCAACAACAGTACACAGGATCTATATTAAACTCTTCAACATTTTCTTGTTTATTTTATAGATCCAACATATTGCATCTAAGAGAGGCTATAAATAGAGTGAACTGGGATATTTGGTTTATATCCACCCCACTTACATAATAATATATTTAGGTAAAAGTGATCTTAGTAGATACATAGAAAGGTCAAAGTGATATTAGAATATATTGAGAGCTGTTGCTCATTATACTGATTCAATATTTATTGTACCTGAAAGATGCTATGAATAAAATGAACCTCACTTCCATTATATAGTTTGAATTCATATAAGTCTATAGTAATAATAATAATTATTAGTCTAAAGTGAAGTTGTAGTGATATTAGGAGATATCAGGAGGACCTGTTGTATGTTATTATAAATTAATATAAAATTGAAAATGATTGAATAAAATGATAAGTGAGGCATGAAGGACTAGAATAGAATTGAAAACTCGTATCTTCTAATGATATTATTTTTACGTTGTTAAAGCAACATATTGCAAATGTTACTGAAATTATGATTTTGGAGATATGACAAGTTGATTCATTAATTAATAACAATACTTGATATGCACTATTTTTCAAGTTTGGTATGTTTCGATGTACCGATAATTTTTGTGTTGAGCAATATGCAGCCGGATAGTTTGCATTACAGTCTGCACCCTATCCGGACTCATTACGATTGTGAGTTCAAATATAGTTCAGTTCGTCAGCATAGTTCCATAGTTCCATACCAGGAAAATATCAATATGAAGATTATGTGATTTTCGCAGCTGAATAATTGGAAGTGCATACTGCAGCCAAGACCAATAATATTATAATCTAATGTCAGCATCACACTCTTGCCAAGCTGCTGGCCAAGTCGCTTGCCAAGTGGCTCAATGTATACATCCATACGAACGGAGTGAAGGCGAACGGTTTCATAGTAGTCATCCACACTCTCGCGCTCGTCAACATTTGTACGCACTTAGCAAGAGTGTGGAAGCGGAATTTGAATAGAGTCAGGACCTCCTATATACTACCGGACCTGAGCCTAGAAAAAAATGGCCGCCGTATGTGGTGGTCTTAGAGAAATTCCTACTGAGAAAAAATCACTAATGAGCTGTTAGAGAGCGTCTCAGATTGTCGAAATCTCAGTTTGTCCAGTACCCGTTTAAAATATCAATGATATTAGAATACCACAAAGAGCGGCCATTTTTTTTCTAGACTCAGGTTCGCGGTATATAGGAGTGTAGAGTGAGTGTCATCCATAGGTGTGCGATATTTCAAATGTGCGAGTGTTCCAACTGTTCGTTATTTGTGCTTATTATTTTAAATCGAATTGACATTTCAAATAATATAAAAATATTACCATTTGAAAGCCAAAATCTACCCTCCCCAATCTTCCATTATACTTTTAAAACCATATTCAACAGAAACTTCTAGGTTCTATTATGCATATACACTAGACACTTCGAAATCTCGCAGAACTGAGGCAATCTCATTAAATCAAGCAATTTTCAAAAATAATTACATTTTCTACTTTGTTGGTCTATGTCAGATGATAAATTGGATCCGTTTCTCAAATCGAATTTCATGAAGTCTTCACTACTCTTTCATCAGAAAACGAAAAATAAGAGGAGAGCAAATTTTAAGCTAGAAACGAAACATGAATTCAACAATAAATTATTATTCAAGTCATCAATATAACCAGAAGACACCTATATCCATAACAGTTCAAAGTTTTTTTTCCAATATAATCCAATAATTCATAAATCAAATTTCATATTAATTTAAAATTAGAAGTTCTGGATTGCATTACAGAAATGATTAAGTCAGTTATTTAATCTCTAAGTATGAAGTTCAAGGTATGTGACTTCTGAAATGCCACTAATTTAGAATGATCTCACACACAATTATTTCTAGGGGCAGCTCTTATGAAGTTCAAACTCAATTAGGGATCTCATCACTCACTTCACCGAGCGCAAATAGTTCCACATTCATTATCCTATTGAACCTCTTTGAAACTGGAAAGCTCACAGAATGTATATCTGAAGTTCACCTCTAGAGACGAGCCTTCAAGCCGGCATCATGCCAAGTCCTGCACTTGAAAGAAAACAGTTATCAGTGGAAAGTTCAAGGCATAATGAATATGTATGCCTCCGCAGGACTTGTACGCTGCATTAGTTCGTTACTGTCAGAAGTTTTCACTACTCACTCGTTACTTCCGTAGACTTTATCTCACTAATTTAAGCACTTCAAGTTCCCAAGTACTCCTTCACTAGTAGGTATATGGAATGGGCAGGGACTTGAGTACATTGGGAGCTCACTTCTAATCTGCTATCTGAAGGAATAATATCCAAGCTACAATATTATTATTCAATTCAATTGAGGCTTTCATATTTTAATCGATAATGAGTAGAAAATAAGCTTCATGGTGCATTATCACTGAAACTATTCATAAATTTACAATATACAGTTTGCATACAAAATTTTTTCCGGTATGATTTCTTGCGAATTGCTTTTCCATAGATAATGTGTTACCGCATCATTTCACGGGTAGTTGACCACATTCCGAGCTTCGTAGTCTTCCCGCATTCACATCAATAATTATAGGAGTAATCGAGCACATATTGATATTTTGGAGCATTGATCATCGATTTTTTCACATTCACATCTTCCTACGATTAGTGGTAGATAAGGAGAAGCAGGTTCAGTAAGAATATTTTCTTTAATTATTTAAGTATTATTTCATTTCACTCATTTTTCATTTTAGTATCTGGTGCAGAACTTAAGATTGTATAATCACTTGATGTAATTGCATTTTATATTAATGTATTTATAATCATCATCATAAATGTTTCTACATTTAATTTCTTATTTCCAATATTAATTTGTTTACTTGTACTTCAAATTTTCTTTGTTTTTCAAACGATTAATGTAATGGAAGCAAAATGGATCATTGATCTGTTGCTTCCACATATTCTTGTTTTCAATAAATAAATATATTATATTTCAATTTTGTTTGTACAAATCGACAAATTTCATTCAATTGACTTGAGGAATTGGTTAAGATTTCGTAAGTTCAACAAAACAAAAGAGGTACATTATTTTGATGCTTCAATCTCTGGATTCGAATTCACTTGGTCATGGAATAGATTTCTCGAAATTGCCAAAAGATTATGACCACTATCGATGACATTTATATTTTTTGAGATGAAGAATGCCCATCTACATGCTTTCTCAGTATTGCTTTTCTCTGTGTTTATATTGCTTAGAAATCTAGTATTTCCAATCCAATCAATACATTATTTCCAGATATCTCATTTCGATACAGATTATTCTCTCCTCACAAGGAAACAGAAATACATATTTCGGAAAACAATAATATTTCTCTGGAAACCGAGAAGTACATCAATCCATTTACAGAAGTTTCCAATATTATACATTGGTTCATTCAGACCAAGCGGATTGATTTTCTTGTCAATATCATGATAATAATAAAATATGATATAGTTTTATGTTCGGGTAACTGATATACTATGATGAATTAATTACAAGGCTCCAGGTATGCCTGACTTACTCACCTTTGATGATAAATAATTTACATCGTTAGCTGGAGCATAAGACGCAGTGAAAATGGGAATACTATAGCAATGAACTTATTTTTAAATTTCTCGCAGAACAGGAGCTCTCAAATCAATCACGCTTAGAAAATCTCACAGTATTCAAGGATTTTGCCTATTTCTGCGGAAACATAATGAGGAACGGTGTATTCACCCGAAAATCTAACTCACTCTCATTATTTTGAATTTTCCGATGCACTTGAAAGCTCCGAATGACTTATATTAGAAACTGTAAACTTGGAGAATCTATACTGTTCCTCCCTTTCTACTAATGAGTGACATTTCGAGTTAGTAACTGTTTAAGGTCGCGTGCGAATTTCCCGGGTAGAAAATGTTCGACAACCGATACTTGCCGTGAAAAGCGACGAACACCAACTGACTGAACCCTTCCCCGCATCAAAATACCAACAGAATTTCCCGCGCTACAGTGGAAAATTCCCTCCTTGCACGAAAATTTCCCTCATTTGCAACTTAAGGGCTCCGCTATGAATTTACAAGCTAATTACAGGGCCCACTTTGATTGGAAAATCATTGCACGGATGATAATATAGTTAGTAATCAGTTTATGGAGCAGATTCGACATCCTGGAATTTCAATTATTGATAAGTAAGGCAGATTCGGACATGCAATCAAATTGAGTTGATGCAAGCTTAATTTTCATATTATGAAATTAAGCACAATACTGCATAACACAATTCATTGAGCACGAAGCATACGACATTATATGTAAAACACATCAATAAAAATAGTTTTCATACCAGAAAAGCTCCCAACCTTATGGAGTTTTGCTAGTACTCTTGTTCCATCAAAATAGCGATGACTGGGAATATTTCTGGGAGCAACTAATGTCCAAAATATTGATTTTGAGATTAGTGGATGGATGTGATTGAATGTTAATATGTCACTGATTTGAGAACCCATAATGCGTTCTTTGATAGCTCCTCTTTCAAAGAAATGTCGCTCTTTGCATAGTCGGAAAGTTACATCACAGAAAACAGCGATTCAAGAATAATAGAAATGCTATCAATAATGATCCTCTTCTATCCCCTATAAAACATCGGTATAAATGACAAGTTCATCTCGGAAAATACTTTGGCTAGGTTCTTAATGATGTATGGTTCTAGTTACTGGATTGCAGTACGGCTGTACTTTGAATATGAGCTTATAGGTTATAAGCAATTGGGTTATTTAATAAAATGATAGGTTAGAATCAATAGTATGGGCTCTCTCGGTTCTTCAAGCAGGACCTGAATTTTGCACTAAACCTGCATCAGAGTTTCAAATTTCATGTTGGACTCAATAAAATCACTCTCTCACTTTCCATTACCCACGTACAAGCAAATGTGGCTCATGTTCCCCTAATGCTCATGATCATCATCCCTAATGAAAATAGGAAAGAATAAATTTGGAATAAATTGAATTCTGTTATCGATTTCTGACACTCAACCGACGGAAATTATTCATCCCATTAAGCATGAACATTATATTTGTACGGAGATCTGTCGCGAGACGTGCCCTCCTATTTGGGTACGTGATCATGTACTTGAATAGTTGTCTATCAAAGTCGACTTCCGACTATTATTATTCTATGGGAGTCTCTACAATGGTAGAGAAATAACGCAATTGCAATCTTCAGAACAGTTTGTTGGCTTTGAATGAGGAAGATTTTTGAGGAGATTCCAATAAAAATATGTTGCCGTCGCCTTGAATGGACTATAATTCAACTGACAATTACGCCATATATTCACTCATCGACATGGCATCCATTTATTAGGAGCGTTAGACCAATCTTGATCGCTACTATCAGACTTCTTGAGCCTACAAACAAGTAAAGACCCTACAGTACTCCTACTGTTAAGCAATAAATTACAAGAGCTCATTCTCGGTTCGGAAGGATAATAGTCCTTATCTACTTTCCTTCCCGAGGCGGCATAACTTCTGTTATCAGCTGACCTAACGGCAGGGAACAAGTATGAAGATTTATTGCAATAATTTCGAGGGTGTTCTACTTGGATTAGTGACTCCAAGTAGGCGATCGGAACATATGGGGACCAGAAAATGATAAAAATTTATTTATGAACTAGAATGGTTTGATCTATTTTAAATGATTCATTGACATTTCTACTCATAGCTACTCTGAAACATATTTTCTGAAGTATCTGTATTATAAATTGACAATCAAACTCGAAAGAGAGTATCTGAGAACGTATTGTTCCTACAAAGAAATTGAATCAAACAGCACTCAGATTCCTAAGAACTTATCTACTATTCTCACTAGTTCAATCATTCAACATTATGGGATTTGTATGTCACTGTAGAAAACATCTCAAGGCGGAACTAAGTTAACTGTTTGAAATAATTGAACGTAATAATAATTAAGTTGCCGTCAATGATAGCCGATATGACGTTGAGGCGTTGCACCCTCCAGTCTGCTAATGCTATCTGGTCGTGGGTTCGAATCCCGCCGGGGGATATGGACCTTAGTCATCTCATCAAATCAGCTTAGCACTTTCCATTGCACACGCAGAAGCGGAAAGCTCATGTTGGTGTCATCCACTATAAAAAATAAATAAAAGGTTCAACAAAACAACAATTTAACATTTGATACTATTCAGATCTATCTATAGATTTACAGATTATCATGCAATCATTAGGGACGATATCAGGGACGTATGTGTGAAAAAGAGATCATTTGAATTTTGTTGTTGTAAATCATTGAATTATTCACGCAAGAGAACCAACATGCAAAATGTAGCACTTCAACTCAGACGATGAAAGAACTATACTGTATCAATACAAGTGTATACTGAATATACATTTGATGAATAATATAAATCGAATGTAGTGAATTAGGTTGCTGGTAGCTGGTGGGTCTACAGTAGTGAGATAGTCAAGGTAGGCCGTGAAAATATGACTCGGTAGGATGGGATGAGAGAGCTCGAATAGATTATAAATTCAGCAAGTATAGCTCATAAAGTTTCAGTTTGTTTCTGGATGAATCCATAAAAGAGAGCGAGAAAGAATGGTCGGTGAGTGAGAGAGCAGAGGAAATGAACTGAGTTAAAGAGAGAGAGCACTCGTTTTGTAAAAAGTGGTGTTTTACATGCGAAGTGGGAACGAGCTCTAGAAATGAAAATATATAAATGGAATTCAATTTCGGCCCTGGAGCGAATAAATAAAACATGGGTTTTGTTTCGGTAGCTGAGCTAGTTCGATGGTTGTTGGTGTGTATTAGGAGAGCACTCGCGTGTGGCTATCTGCCTATCTGTCATGGCGGACGTCCGGCAAAGTCGGTCATTGCTTCTGACACAAGGAAATTACAAACGTCAAGAATTAGGTTGCCGTTGCTCCTTTCCACTCAGTCGGCCCGACATTGTTTCAAAGGAATCCGCTGCTGCCGTATTTTAATACGACATCGGCAGTCCTAGTGGCGTGTCTCAAAATTTCAGGTTGCCGAGCACTGCGAAATAACGTCGTTCTTCAAATATACCTCTATTATACACGTTGAGCTCTTCAAGCTCCAGATTGGAGGGCTTGCTTTCCCAGGAAATAGGGAAAACGTCCAAGAACAACAATGATAATAACTCAGATTGGAAACTTGATGATCAAGGAAAGGTCACAATAATGTGAATCAACAACAGTTCTGATATAACTATTATGGTAATAGCTCATTCCAATAATCCGACAATCCAATATTCACTTTCGAATATTTAAATTACGACAAAATATCGGGGCACGGAGCTTCGATCGTTATTTTTATTCATTGATAAACAGAACACAATTCTCTAAAATTATCGTGTTTATATATTTTCACAGCTGGCTATAATTATGTCATCTTATGAATTTCGGGGATGCGATATTTTGATTTTTCACATACTCGCTCACTCACTTTTTTACTATCCACAGCTGTTTCAGCCAAGGATTGATTATCCTTTTAATGTCCTTCAGCGAGTTTTCCAGGGATGAGACCTAGTGCAGTCGAGTTTTGATATCATAAACCTACTAAATTCCAAATTTCATGAGAATCGTTAGAGCCGTTTTCGAGATCCGTTGAACATAGATAACCATATACCCAGATATAAAAATATAAAAAATCTCATAACAATACAATGAAGATTCTACCGATTGCTTCGTCTTTATCAATAATGTATTGTTCATATTCTATGAAGCTTGCAGGTCATACCAAATTCCGAGCCCTCCAAAACTTTTCAAGAGTTTCTATTTGCGTGCTCCAAGAAAGTAAGTACATTTCTCAGTTAGCAATTTACAGCTATTCTGAGAATCCTCTCTGTAATCCGAAACTGTGGACGAGTGAATTTCATTCCCGTTTCCTGAGTATTCAATCATTGAAAAAAGTGTCCCCTACTTCAAATTATAGGGAAAATGAAAGACAAAGAGCTAATGATCTCTCCCTTCATTATAATATGAATTACCGGGTACATGATCGCATCGAAAAAGAGATCAACTACAAAATACTTTTGATGTAGCGAATTCCCCTCCAGGCTATTACGTTCCTCCTACATTGAAGTTTGTCTCCTAAGTATTGATCAAGGCACAAAAGTCTTTCCAAGGCGGAGATTTGCAGTTGCCTCTCAAAGCCCTCAAAGGAAACTCTCACAATATAATTTATTTCTCTTCAAGTCATGTTATTTAATTTTATCTGCTTTTGCTTATCGAGAATCCAAGCAATGCCATGCTGCAGGCATTTCAGAGAAGTGGAGAAAAGCCCTATCACCAGGCTATCAATTCCTCTCTCTACACGAATCTTTTCTCTTTGTGTTCATAATCTGTATGGAATACCTCAAAATATCAGAGATGGTGAGAAATCGCTATAAAAGGGAAATATTGAGATCACAACATTCTCTCATAGTGTTTTTCGATTCAAATCTCTGTGATTCCTTATAGGAACTATAATTCAATGGCGTGTCATGATTTTCATAGTGATAATACCGTACTGTAGTAACAATCTCTGATAATATTGAATATCGGGGCACCGAGCTTCGCACTGGAGTACAAAAGCATAGAAGCATAAAAGCATAGATTATATTTATTTATTCATTGATACACAGAACACAACTCTTTCAATTGATTGGGAAAGGACCAACAGGCAAAGCCAAAAACTGTTTCTTCCCCGATTTTTTATGTATACACTATAAATATGGTAGTCCAAAAAGTAGGTTATACACTTTTGAATTCCAATTTTCAGTCCAAACATTTGAGAACAGAAAAGTTCGAATTTAGATTTTTCACAAACCAAATTTAATAAAATATAACACTCACTAATCACTTAAAACTGTAAAATAATGATTAAATTTGAAATATTTGATATAGCTACTTTAATTTAAATACAAAAAGAATGGATCTTGAATAAAAATATATCGTTGGTCATGTCAACCAATCAGATGAAGTTCATCAAGTCGGTTTATCTATAATTGCCAGATAATACTTCTCGTGAGATCCGCTGATTGATTGCAATAGTTCTACAGCTAAATATAATTCTGTCTCACTCCCACACAGGCTCTCGCATCTTCCGTTATCGGCAGACGACGAAATTATCATCTGTTTCTCCAAGGATGAATAGTTATTATCTTTTCCATGTCCTTCAGAGAGTTTTCCCAGGTATGAGACCATATGCAATCAAATTTTCATATCAAGAACATCCTATATTGCAAATTCCATCAAAATCGTACAACCGTTTTCGAGATCCGTTGGACATACTTAAATACTTGGATAAATATATAAATGAATACATAAATAAATACATACAATCAGAAATTGCTCGCTTAATATTATAGTATAGTGATTTGCAATCAGTTTAAATTCCTCATCAAAATCCTTAAGTATTATTCACATTTTATTTATTATTAAAGGTACAAATAGGACAGGCAGGTCACAGTTTAGCTCTCAGTTTTGATCGATGTCACTAGCCAGGTGAACATCTGAATATCATCGTGTTCAAACGCGAACGAGAGAACCGTTCTGTTCACTCCCATGCTTCACAATGTGTATGACTGTGTTACATGGAGGTCGATCGCGAGTGCGACCAAAACTGATAGCTAAACAACGACCTGACCGTTCTATGTTCATACCCTTAAGGAAGAAGCAAGCAACAGGCACTGGCCCAACACTGTTCCCATTCCGATTAACTATTCTTTCTTCCCCAATCTTATTTCTTCAGGTTTATGATCTGTATGTGAAACGCCTCAATATCATTGATTGTGAAAATTCATTGTGATGAATAAAATATTGATATTTGTTTATTCCTATAATATAATTATAAAATGCCCATACCAATACATACAACACAGTCCAAAGTATCATAGCAGTCACATTTCAAATTGAACTGATTACGTTATAATAAACCAGAAATAAAACTCAATCAAGATATAGTTGGTGCTTTAAAAATATTGAATATTATCATCAAGTATTTAATTTATTTCACATCCATATTATTTTTCTAATCAATTCTATAATTAACTCTCTATAGGCCACACACCAGCAGCTAATTGTTGGTTAAGATAGGATGAATTGTAGGATGAGTTTGGTGCACATGGAATCAACAAGTGACCAACGAAACGATGACTCAACAGATCTCCTCCTGTTAAAAGCATTCTCTCCTGTAGAAATTATAACCAGCTACAACCGAAGCGACGGACCTAACCCCATGTCGAAATTTTATGGCTGATCGAATATTGGAGCTCGTGTTCCAAACGCAATTCATGTCCATGGACAAAAGAACTCCCATTTTATCATTATCGATCAAACTTTATTTCAGTCACGTAGAATGTTGTGATAACACAACACTAGTGTTATGTATACATTATTTACATATGTGAATCCATGATCTGAACTATGGAAGACAGATAACTATAAGTTATTCGAATTAATGGAACTTTTGTATTGGAAATTCTAAATGATACAGTTTCTTATTCCACTCTGATACAGCTTTTATCAATTTGAGATTTATCACTCAAGAGCTGGAAATACAAGGTATTGACGGGACTGATGCTGCAACGGTACGAGTGTGCATGCTTCAACCAACATTGACCAACAGCTGTTTAGTTTGGGACTTCCTCTTCAGAATGCAGTTAGTCTCGTTTCTGCAAACAACTTCGATGAGTCATACCTTAATTTACGTTAGTGTTGTTATTTTCTTTTGCTGGAAAAATGTTTGTTAGCGTAAAAATAAAGCAAGGAATTGTTATTAAATTTCACTTTAAACTTGAAACTTATAATTTACTAAAAGCAGATGTATGGCAGTGAATGTTTATCGCGGACTCGTGTTTTTGAATGGTTTAAGCGTTTTCAAGGTGGTCGAAAAGACTTTGAAGATGATTCGCGGCCAGGTCCTCCTTCAACATCAAAAACGGATGACAATGTCGAAAATATTGTTTTTGGTGACCTAATAAATAAATAAATAAATAAAAGTTGCTATTTTGATTCGGTCTGATCGTCAATTAAGTATTCGTGCAGTTGCTGCATCTGCAGGCGAACTCTACATAAAAGAGAAAAACAACCCGAAATGTTGAAGGACAAATCATGGATTTTGCACCAAGACAATGCGCTAGCTCATTCCACGTTATCTGTTAGGAAGTTCCTGACCAAGTACAGAATCCCGGTGTTAGAACATCCACCTTACTCACCAGACCTAGCATCATGTGACTTTTATCTATTCCCTAAGGTGAAATCTGCATTGAAATGTAAGAGATTTGAATCCGTATTCAAGAGAATGTGGCCGTATCAAGAGAAAGTGGCAAGAGTCACTCAATTATTTGAGTCCTGAAAGAGTTCACAGAAGATGACTCCCAGCACTGCTTTCAACAATGGAAAATTTGCAGTGATAGAGAAGGGGTGTATATTGAAGGTGGTGATAAGTAATTATGTACAAAATGAAAATAAAGTTACAATATCAGTCCTGTTATTTTATAGCCACACCTCGTATTATGAATACAAATAATTCATTTAATGAAAAAACTTGAATTTCAAAACACTTGTGGGGTGGAAAATGAACTTACTATTAGCAGTGACGATCGTTTCAACCTGGTGTGGGTCATCAGCAGACTTAATTAATTTTATGTTCACATAAAAGCAAACATCGGGAGAGGAAAACTGAGAATCCCTTGTACTATATCTCTCCCAAGTTCAAATTACATTAAAAATTCCTCATAGTAATTCTATTTTTCTCTTTGTTGAGTTTTTCCATACTGTGTGAGGACTAGGATCATTCAGTACAATTTGTTTACAAACATTCGACATATATTTGCGAAACCAATGAACAATAGCAAAAATTTTTATGATTTCCCAGTTCCAGATGAAACTTCAATCTTCACTAAGGTGCAAATGATGTCATTCTATTTAGAAACAATATATTCTACAGTATAATCGGGATCAAGATTCAAGCTACACGTAGCTCGGTTTCATGTAGTATCAATATTGCATAATGCTATACAATGGACATTTCAATGGAGAGCTGCTCTATCGATTTCTGAACGATAAAGTGATTGCTTCAACTCTCGTCCAAGTGGATGACAAACATTGCAATTCAAACTCATCCATATTTATTATACCAGTACTGTAGTAGGCCTCCATCGGTTCAATGATCATTCGCCTCTTAATATGATACGGATACAAACCTACTCTATTCCAATACCTTGCTTCCGCCATTTTAGATTTTGTAATAGGATTTCAATGTGCAATGTAAATTATAGTTACAGAATCTGCTTTGGTGAATAGTGAAACTGTGATAACTTATGTAAATTCATTATAATTAACCGTAATGGAGTTCATTTTATTATACAGCGTTCATACCCGTCCATCATTCACTCTTCACAACTCATTGACCTGTTACTCCTTCACTACTTTAGACCATGCAATCGAAAATATAAAGAGCTGCTCTTGTGCAATATATTGTGCAAAATCTAAAATGTTATTCATGTGATTTATTAATTTCAATATAGGCCTACATGAGTAGCCTATGTAACATGTATACATAGTAACCTACAATGATTTTCACTTAGGTTTGACCATAGACAAAAGACAATTTATGAAGATATCCCATAAGTTTGTGTTACAAATACAACAGTTTGCTCAGTACCCGTTCGTAGATTTTTCGTGAAGCTATGTGACGATTGGTAGTCGCTCATATTGTGCTGTTCATACACTCTCCCACGGCCAACACATAAATAATCGACAGTAGTCAGCAATATTTGTATCTTCTTATATCTTCTGTTATGTATCTTATGAGAAGATATCTTCTTATGCTATCTTTTTTCAATGATTTGACTTGCTGTCGGTAGTTGGTGTATTGATTGTGAACAAAAGGGTATCTCAACTTCAACAATATTTTCCAAGGTCCTGAGGGCTGATTTTCGGTTCTGTTTAGATTGTAAGTGAAGTTATCATCTTCAAATCCTGTTTCAAAGGATATATTTTGTACACTTACCATCTTCAAATCTGTGATTTCGAAATGTAAAACATTTTTCAACTCATATAACTGTGTTTGTCACTTAACAAGTGACAAAATATCATCATGGGACATGAGTTTATTTTTTTGGATAGCAGCAACCAGAGATAATGGAAATAATTCTTATTTTCCTAAAATATTTCGTTACTTTATGCAGCAACTGAAGTATGGTCTACCTGATTTCCGGTTGTGTTTGGAGTGTAAAAAGGTGACATAAATTCAAATTTGGGATTTTGAAAAGTAAAAAAAAAAATTCAACTCATACACTCGTAATTATAGTCACTCAACGAGTGACAAAATATCACCAAGGGATATAAGCTTATTATCTTGGCCAGCAGCAACTGATAGAAAACTATCAATTAATGAACTGAGAATGTTAGGTGAATATATTTCAAAAATGGTTGTATCTATAATAGCGTTCACTGGTATTCTTTTGGCATAAAAATAGCTTTGATATATCGCTAACCATTCCGGAAAAAGTACTCTTGTCAAAACATGAGTTCCATCGTTTGACTCTTGGCTGATGGAGAGCATACATATTTAAATAGCTATCTGCAATTCAAAACATCATTTGATAAACCGCACAATATTGCACCAATAATAATTCCATCATGAATAACGACGATTTAGCGATGTTTGCAGGGTTCCACGTTGAATATCTCTATTGTAGCGTGTACTATTAATAAATACAACAGAGTCTGATGAGTTTATCAACAGTTTGAAATTTATCAGCGCAGGGAAACGGCGAGTAAACAGAAGCACGGCCAGCTGAATATCGTCGATCAATTACGCTTGTTATCCTTTGAACAGCCAGCCGATAACGAACCTCCCAATCATGTATAACTTTCAATGAGAATTTCTAATGACCACCATTAGGGGACGGCACCATCTTAATTATGGCTCCAAATTGTGTGCCAGCCCTAGTCTTCATTGTTGAGAGCCTACAGCAGCAGTTATGAACCCAAACAGCACAACACTTCGCTCGTTTACAGAACTGTCAAGTGTTTTTCGACTCTCATTAAGTTACTGGAAAAATCTCCATCCATCTCAAACAAGAGCAAGAAATATAGATACATCTTATCATTATGAATCGTTACTATGATCAGAGATGACAGAAATGATCATCGTAAAGAAAAATATAGTTCTCATTACTCTATGCTATTATTAGGTACAAGTTCTAAAAACATAGAAAATACCCTGCAGATGTACCTTATTCCTGACGTCAAGTTCAGAAGATGAGGAATTATAACTTTTTCTCGAATCAATATTCTTCTAATACCGATCTTTTTTATTTTGTTCTCTGTTTAGTATAGACTATTAAAAGCAGCTTACTATTCTTCAGCAAACCATAGTACTGGAGATAGTGAGATATAATTACAGCTATGATGAGATATCGTAGATTAACTATATAGTTAACTGAACTGTGGAAGCTTAGCTTAATGGAAAGAGATATCCAAACTTCTGTATAGTTTGAGTAGGCAATGTTTGGCAATATTTTTATCAACTCTGTCTACGTTGAAATAGCAATAATTGGCGATGAAGTGGAAAATTAAAAAAGAATTAGGACCTATTGTTAATTTTTATTTTAGGCAATAGTAAGTTGATTAGAATTAAGATATATTTATATTTTTTTCAAAAGTTGAGTTCTGCTGTAGAATTTGAGGTCTTCAACTTTAGGCTTCTTGATGTATCGTCCAGTGAGCGAACGCGATGAGAGAGGACAAAAGGAAAAAAAATAGATAGATGAGGGAGAAAGAGATAGAAAGCGAATTACGGAGAGACAGTGAGAGAGAGAGAGAGCGTGTGAGAGAGAGAAAGAAAGAGAGAGAGATAGAGTTGGTGGCAGAAATGGCCAGCAATGGCCACTAATCGCCTTACAAACGATCGAGAGGAAGCTTCACAACCAAAGTAAAAAGTAGGATTGAATCCAGCTTCTCCCAGTCAGCTGGTCCTGGGCCTTCCACCTCCACCTCCCTCACCATTCTCCCCTTCTATCACTCTCAGCATGACTTTGCAAAAAGAAGCGAGGCCTCCACGCATCATCGACAACTGATGGATACAAATAACTTGCCCGATTGACTATCGATATTTTTCCACCCTACAAAATCCAATTATCAAGTCAACTGACCGATCACACCCGAAATAAAAACTGATACTTTTTCTGCATTTGCATTCTATCAAATTCTCATACAGTCGGAGGTTTTTCATTTCGCAAAACCAATGAACTGAAAGATTGTAATCTTGGCTCAGATTTGATATCTCCCCTTCTTTCTCCAGTGAGGAAGTGTGTGTTTGGGGTTAAAATAATTATTCAGAAAATCGTTTCATATTAAGCTCAAAAAATTCAAACAAAATTATTTACAATTGTACACGATTCTATATGATTAATTAACCAAGTACGACTCCAAAATCACAATAATCATCACTATTATTCCAGGAATAGCAAGCAACAAGCAAAAATATGGAGAAATTAAAAATGTTGTAACAGTTCATCGGAATTCAGTAAATTGGGGTAGGCCTAAAGGTGCGTACAGACTTTCGCTCTGCTCCGCAACCGAACGTCACTCCAGCAGAGCGATTGATAATCGACCGGGGAGCAAGAGTGGTTCGACCGGGGAACGCGAGAAGATCCAACATCTTCCGTAACGTTCATGATGGGTGCGACTGCAGAGCGGGGGCGGAGCGTGCTCGGTGCGGGTTGGAGGCGCGTATATGTGTACGCAGCTTAATAAATAATTTTAAAATACTTGAAACTGCAGTCTGCCCTGAATTCTTGATTTATAAAGTTTTATTTTTCATATATTGCCTCGAGCTTTGTGAACCCATATTCGATACAATAATAGAAGTTGATGATTGAATTACTCTTGTTTCTAATAGTATGGATTTGCGCAGCAAAATTTCTTATTTCAATTTTATCTTATGCTTGAAGGTGGAATCTTGATATCTAGTTGCAATGAGGCATGCTCATGATTAGTTAGTGGTATAAGCATTCCAATGACATCTTAACCAATCACATTCTAGCGAATTTTCAATTGTTAAAATCTAATTTTGTTCACTACCTTAGACCAGTTATAGAATAGACAAGCCCCATTGTATATTCATACTGAAAGTCGATGAAGCCAACATCTACTGCCATATCGCTCCATCGTGACGTCAGCATTATATAGTTATAAGTTCTTAATATATAATTTTAGTTCTTTAATAATTTACTTCCATCTGAAATTGACACAATCTGCTATGGAAAACAATGTAAACAGACTCTACAGAAAAGTTTTCTATACTATGCTGACGTTACGATAGGGCGATATGGCAGTAGATGTTGGCTTCATAGACTTTCAGTATGGAGCGTGTCTATTGTATTACTGGTCTAAGTTCACTACAGTTTTCCTGAGACAGAAATTCAAAAATTCCAAAACATGAGGCAGTGAAACGGAAATGATTCAAAACAACAAATTACGCAGGTAACCTCCCCAATGGAATCATTACCAACTATTTATCAATAAGAATCCTCCAGACATAATGACCCCAGAATATTCCTTGATTTTCCATAATTATTACATCTTCCCTAACTCACATTGAGAATTTAGCCTGTTATTTTGAAATTCTATTGCTTGATATTAACCCATGAGATATGACGTTTGAAAACCTGAGGTATTTGGAGCATGATTTGGGATATTATTTTGTTGAATAAACAGACCAATTTTTGATTCCATTACATAATTTCGTTCAATAGATATGAGTAGCGAAAAAGGGCACTTTGCCAAAGTGCTTTTTTTCGAAGTGGGTCATCTTACAGTATAATTATATTGGCAGAACTGCTCATATTGTGAGCTTGGCGGGAAGCCAAGCCAGCACAATGTAATCCAGTCCTGGTTCATTCACTTTTTCAAAAAGTTTATGCACGAAAGGAATCCTATTGATAAAATTATGTTAGTGATCGGAATCATTTAGTTGTTTCAGAATTGTTCTAGAGTTCTGAATTCTGAAGTGATGTTGTCAATGGTCTGGAGTTTCTAATTTTCGGTTCCACCAATCTCGGTCAAGACTTTGAACATGATGAAAACACAAATTTAAATTGTCAACCACTTTTTATTATTATAAAATACTAGCTGGCCCGGCGAACTTCGTACCGCCAAAAGGTTATAAGCATCTCATGTCAAACTTTAGCTGGATGCACACCTGAGGAGGCGCGATGCGGCATTTTGCATCCAGGTGCTTCTTGCTTATTGGTTTGAATGGAAGAACTCACACACACTGAATCGGTCTTGGCGTGGAACGGCCTGATAAGGCAATCTCTATAAGATCAATACTTTGTATCACCAAGCCGCGCCTCCTAAGGTGTGCTTAGCCTTAGCTTGATATGATGCACTATATTTTTATGAAAATTATCCAACAATCAGTATTTTTACATTTTACATTTATATCTCAATATGGACTTCCTATGTGCTTAGTTAGTTGGGCAGCAGTTATTATTTTTAGCTATAGTTGAATGTAGCTGGCTGGGAATTGGATGGTATAATTATCTCCTTGCTGCTGATTTTCCCGTGCATATTCTACGACCCAAGTTTGGACTTCGTTCGTACCGCGGCATTATTATAAGAATTGAAATTTTGTGAATCAGTAGAAAGAAAATCTGGTAGAAAGAAACTCACACAACTTTCCTTGCCGCTATGAAAATTTATCACCTGACGCTAGTGTACACGCGCATCTCAAGTCTACTATTCAAAGATCCAAGCCAGCTGGTGACAGGACAATAACGCTGGAGACACACGAAGTCTGCTATCTCTTCATAGTGAATGATTTAATAGAATCAAAATTTGCCAACAGTTTGCAATAATTGAAATAATAACTTTTTCTCGAATTTCGATCTTATTTTAAATTCAAGGTTGAATTGTTATTGAACATAAATTGTAGAGATTTTCATGCTTAATATTTTCCGTTTGGATTTTTTTGATTGAATTGTATCTGAAGCCTGATAATTGGGAATCTAAAATCAAACTTTGCATAGATGGGGCGGAGCTCCTGGAATTTTTACAGATATGTGACTTGTGGCAGTTGATAGAGCTTATCAATGAATATTTTAGGTATAAATTTGATCAAAATCGTTGGAGCCGTTTTCGAGAAAATCACGAAAAACCCTGTTTTTGACAACATTTTCGCCATTTTAGCCGCCATCTTGAATTGCATTATATCGAAATTGTTCGTGTCGGATCCTTATATTGTAATGACCTCAAGTTCCAAATTTCAAGTCATTCCGTTGGATAAGTACCACAACATCACTCACAACACAACTGGTTGAACATGGTTTAATCAGGTACGATTTGCAGCGGATGTGCTGGATCATATGATTTCTATTGGAATACGGTAGTTACTAGATAATTCCAGTTCACAGATAACCATGGTATCGTACACAGATTGAACAAAAATGTTTTTGCCGGGTTTGGTCATGACATTATATAAATATATTCTATATAAAATTGACATGTTTATTCGACATCTATAATATCTCTCCTATCCGAACCTAATTAGTGTTCAACACTCCTGGAATGGGAAGCGAAGAACTAGAAGAGAATTAAAAATATTCATTGAAGCCATCCTATGAAAATTTTGAAACGATCCCTCTCAAAACAAAATTCTATTAATGAATATTGTGATAATAATTTGTAGGTATTTCTAAGGATCTAGACTTAAGGAGCAACTCTTTGATGGTCTCTTCTCATTAAATTGAGCATTTTGTGAAAGTCGAGTAGGAATTAAGTGAAAGATAGCGAACTACAGCTGAATTTGCAGAGGAGAAACTCCATTCAACTAATTACTCACTATTTGATGCGGCTGTCAAAGAGAACGCCTTGTCTTGCAGAGTCCAAAATAATTGGAGCACCTATTGATGGCGATCGGTCTTGATTGGGCAGGATGATTGGAAAAAACAGAGAATTTTTCTTTAATGAGCTCGAAATGCATCCTCACCATTTTTGAGTCACGATTTTAGAGCATTATTTATTGAACGAGCGTTAGCGAGCTCTCACTTTTGACTTACTGAAGGCCAAAGACGTTGTCCGCCCGTTTGTATGTTTTACAATAACTTTAGAAAGAATTGATCAATCAGCTTCAAAATTTGAACACGTATTTTTCGAACCTTTTTACAGGTGATTTATCATAAATTTAGTGAGCTGAAGAAATCATTGCATGAAATTACTACAGTTTTTTTATGCATTCATTCATAAATGAATCGCCTCATCAGCTGAGGCTATTTGGGAGCTATCACACGCGCTGACACATGATTTCAGCTGGTTAATATACAACATAATCCACAACTTTCACATCAACAAAATGATACGGTTTGATATTATATCAAATGACGGTTTCTGCCATTTATTTTCTCTTGGAACTATGTATCCAAATCATGTATCACATGACCAGCTTCTCATCTAAAAAAATGAATTTGGATTCATATGAGGGTCAAAGATGTTGAAGCGACAGATATTATATTAATATTTGAAGTCTTATTTTTAATTTCAATTAGGATCCTCAATGAAACTTACTGTCAAATTATTCTTGTAAGAGAGATATTTTTCTGTTTTCATCATTTTCATCAAGTCTGTATAATTAAAAGTTCCGGGTTTTTAAGATTACAACAGTTATTGAGCGAGTTCTCCAACCGAGGGGTCACTAGTTCATTCACATTTGTCTTCAAGCTCCCACCATAGGCAAAGAAATGAATGATTTCTGATAAATAAAATAGTTTTCATATTAGGAATTAGAAGCGCTCCTGCGATTTGTTGCTTGAATTGAGCTGACAAGTTGAGAATGGCTGCACAGCTTTGATGAGCAAGAGAGTGCTAATAATGCAAGGATGAAATTAGATTGTGTGGTGAGACACATCGACACATGTTGCTAAGCAACTGTTCCTGTTGCTGCCATGAAATTAGTGGGACAACCTCCTCGTCTCGTGCTGCCAAACTTTGAACATTCACAGAAGTGTCTTCTGCCGAAACGTAATAATGTTCAATCCATATAAGATAGAACATTAACGCTGAGTTGATTTACATTTAAAAGCAACGAATCCGTGATGACACGGAAACGCATCGTTAAGCGACATCGCTAATGAATTCTATTGACACTAATTGAATGGAACTTGCCAATCGAATCATTACAACCTTCAGCATCATTATTACTACAAGTGGCAGTTGATACTAGGATGAAAAGTCGGTCTATTCCTAGAATCAAAACTCCATCAAAGTAGACAAATTTCTCTACCAGGTTTCACCTCACTAATAAACTTGGTGTAGGGTGCTGCATAATTGATAATCCAATCTTGTCAGCTTGAGGAAGCTGGAATTTGTGCTGGAGATTCACTTTAAGTTGTCATAATTGGTTCAATGGAGAGAGTTGATGTTATCTATCAGGAAGGCGGACTGCTCGAAGTGAATCTGACTCTAGTAGAAATATATATGCCATATCACATAGAATTGATCAGTGAATTTAAAGCTAGACACCTGGGAAAACAGTTGAAGGCCATTGACACTACTATTTGGAATGACTCGATGTATTGTTCCAGTCATGGTTTTGGGGTATTTATCGTATTGCACTGTCATACATTTTCCTTATTCTGTGAAAAATTTACCAGGTTGTAAAGGAATTTAGAGCAATACCTTTTTCAATTTTCCTGTGAAGAATAGAGTTTTGTGTGAAACAAAAATTTCAAGCAATATAAATGTAAGTTACATTTCTGATAATTTATTTCAGATCTCACAAGAAAAATTCCTATATAGTGAGGTCCACGTTATAATGGCAGTGGAGAAAGATACGAGATTAACGTTGCCCATCCTCTGTTTTGTCAATGCCTTCTATAGACGCTAGCTGATACAGGATTACTGATGTACCAATAATTCAATAACGAATTCTCATAATATTAAGATGGAATATTTTGTTAATTTATTATTGATTCTACATCATTGTTAAAAGACGATTTGGCAACAGAGCAAAGCGAGAAAGAGATAGTGTCATCCGCTTTGTTGAATGATAATCAAGGATAGCAATACCATTCCTAAACACTGCCATTATAACGTGGACCTGACTAAAGAATGATGGTTATACCAGTACGAGAGAATGACAAATTCAAGGCGATTATGATTCACTTGAGCAATATCTTAGAGCAATCTTTCACTTGGAAATGAGTTTCAAGTTGAAACATGTTTTGAAAAATTCATTCATTCAATTCATTCTATCGTATGGTCCCGATGCCAACATCAGCCTCGAAATTATTTCATTTTCTTTTCAGGAAATGAAAATAAGGTCTTAGACCCTCGTCTCCAAGAAATAAAATATCAGTTTCAGGCCTAGCCTAATAATAAAAATATTCAGTTCATCTTCCAGAGTCACTCATCATATCACAATCCTATCCTTAGCTGCTTTAACCAGTCTACAGATCTGTGACTTTATGCAATTCTCTTAAAATAATGGGTTGGGCATTCAGCAATTATGTGGCTCATGGTTTGTGTTTGGCGACACTCACACAAATCTAGCTCTGTCATTTTTTGAAAAATGAAAATATACAGTATATTGAAAAGATTGCTTGGATTCTCAATTCTCATATTCTCATATATCTTTACTGATATGCCTCATAATGCCTCACCAAGATTTAGTTGATTTAAACAAAATATGCACTAAGACTGTATTCTGAATGCCACCTGCACGGATACCAAATTCATAAAGTGGATTTTTTTTCTTTTGATTTTCAACTTGAATATTTTTAAATTTCTTGTTTGTGTAATTTTCTCTTTTTCTTCTATTTATATATAAAATAATGTTAATGCCCAATACAGGAATACATTTAGGGCATTCAATGTTAAAATTATATTGAGTTATTTATGTAATATTGTATTTTTTTCAATAAAGATTCAATATTGGTTATTTCTCTACCTTAAAATCAAATAGTTATCTCAATAATAAATCAATAGAATTGGTAATTGATCGAATCATTCTCATGAGCCACATGCCACCATTTCCTGGTTCCACAAGGAAAGTATAGGTTTTCTGTTTCCATGAAGTGGGTGTAGACTAATCAGTATTGTTCTGTGTGAATGAAGATTTGTTTCGGGATGAGAAAGCAGCACGTGAGTTTAGCGAAAGTTTAGATCAACTCTCAGCAGCAGAATGCGTTGAACAGCTATTTCCAGTGAAGAGAGTGAAGTGAGTTCTCTTCTTTCCGAGGTCATCCAATTTGAAGGGTGGAAGAGCTGTGATAGCCAATTTGGAGAGCCATTTGCGTCCGTCGGTTGTCTGCTCTCCCTCTCACACTCACTCTCTCACACCCTCTTCTCTCTCTCTCTTTCTCTTCCTCTTTCTCCAACACACACTCTCACTCTCTCACTCTCATTCTCTCTCTATCCAGCTCTGTCTCTCTTCCTCTATGTCCGAATCAAAACCCACTTCAGAATATAATTCTCAATTTAAATTCTAGTCATGCAGAATAGAGACAACTTCATGTACGATCATCTAACTAATCAAGATAAATAAATATTGGATATCTCTAGCACTATACGATTGAGGTATCGATAAAGGTGAGATATAAAGCATAATGTTGGGTGTTCACGTTGTAAGTAGCCAGGTTCCATCATAGAGTAAAGATAGAAGAAGATATAAGACGTTTATGTTCCAATTATCACTGTTAACTCAAGCTGATAGTCCTAGTATTTCATCTTCGTGAAGCTTTGTGACGCTGGTAGTCTCTCATGTTGTGCCGTTCTTACACTCCTACCCCAACAAAACAGTAATAATAGACAGTAGTCGACAGTAATGGGCTTGAGATAATAACAAAAAACTACTTAAAATTTGGTTCATAAACTACCTATACCATGGATATCTTCTTATGCTATCTTTTGATTATCAGATCAAAACTGTAGATCACCTGGAGCCACTGATTTGCTGAGAACAAATGATAGGTGAATACCAACGACACATTATGTAATAAACTATTTGAGAAATGGAAGACACCTACAAGTCACACTAGCGAGGGATCAGATTGAAACTAATTATGGATTTCCCATGGGATTGAGATAAATTACATACCCCTCAAGCTTTCGAGGCCCTCCAATTATGTGCTTCCACAATGCAGTAGGTTATTTTAGGTTAGATGGAATTAAGAATGATAATTATTTTCCAAGAGACTGGTTGAGTCTATACAGGACTTCCTATATACCTAGTTAGTATATAGAAGGTCCTGGTCTATACCAACTGGGACTATACAAATTATTCTTCTTCATCTTTCATTCAAGGTTTAGGCACTTGCCTGTTCCGACTCACAACAGTATAGATCAAATCTATTACAGCACACAGTAAATCTAAAATTAAATTTGATTTTTTTCACATGATGCAGTAAATCTATAAAATTAACAAATTTTAGCAGCTATTACATATTTTGTATTCTATTGCCACGTTTTTCGAGGTCTACCTTTATCTGTTTTTCCTTTCTGGTTGTAGTTCAGAATCTTCAAGGAAATCCTTTCTGCTGGCATTCTTTTGACATGCTCTCTCCATTGGTTGCGAAAAGATATTACCTTCTCGTTCATGTTAAAAGCACCCAGTTCTTGTCGTATATCCTGGTTTCTTAACAAATTATTCATTTATTTTATTCTTTATTCCATAATACACAAAATTATCCATATTATCTACTATTATATTACGAATATAATCCGCATTATTATACATCCACATTCTCCATGTGAACTGTCGATTGCATACCTCTATTTTTTTAATCTCCTACGCAAAATCGTGATTATCACAAGTGTTTATAAGAGAACAATACTTCTAATAATGCATAACAATAGCAGGGACTGTAAGCATTACCTGTTGGTAATTTTGAGTGGAAAGAGAAGCTGTGTAAAAGGTTCAAGAGTACAATGTGAGTGTAAAAGCAGATTATAGGAACGGAAGTGGCTCGAACTAGGATAAGGTAGTAATGGAGGTGGGTTTTTGATGGGAGTGAGTTCAAGATAGCAAGGCTTGTGTTGTGTAGGAAGGGAATATGAGATTGCACAACCGCAAGGGAATTTGCCATAACCAGACAGTCTAGCCCAATCAGCATACAAAATATAGAGACTAGTCTTGTTGCTCTCTGTGGCTGCCGTACTACACAACGGTGGCAATTACACATGTGTTGTAGAACGGAGAAGGGCAGAGAGAAGGAGATGCTAGTCCTCTTCTCACCCAAGTCTCATACTCTCTTAGGCTCTCCTCATATTCTCTTCTAATTCTCATCATAGAGTGGAGATTATTTACTCATATTTACTTATCGTGGAGAAGTCTCATACTCTTCTCATACTCTCTTCTCATATTCTCTTCTAAGTCCCATCATAGAGTAGAGATTATTTACTCTTACTCACTTATCATAAAGTAGTCTCATACTCTTATCATATTCTCTTTCAAGTCTTATCATAGAGTGAAGATTATTTATTCATATTTACTTATCACAGAGTAGTCCCATACTCTTCTCACATTCTCTTCTAAGTCTCATCATAGAGTAGGATTATTTACTCGAATAGCACTAACCAGAGTCCAACCATGCTTCAATACCTCAATATCTCGGTTTAGATGGAGAAAGACCAACTGTTCGTTTTAACAAGGAATGAAACACATAATGATGAATGCAACCTATCTACAACGTGATTTATCAGTGAACGTGCATGTGGCCACAAATCTATTCTGCATTCTAAAAAATAGTACTCTAATTCATTTTGATACTTGAAAATGGCATAAATGTTCGAAACTAGTTGTGGTTCATGGAATATTGCAAGGGTACTAGTAATTTTCCATAACTGAACTATTCTGCATGGTTTACTTGATTTGAACCTGAGTGATTTATACACTCAAACACTCAAATTCATTACTAATTTTGGTAGGTTATCGTTATTAGGTTATTTTTAAACAACTTTCCTCACAATAGTTGCTTCACAATAATATCACTCATTATGGCTTTGATGGTTTTTTAAACTAAACAAAATTGAGTAACAGTTTGAAAATTTTGAAGGCAGAATCTAATAATTTATTAATTGAGATCCATATTCGAATAAATAAGTAGATCACGCGGTTATATGATTAAACGATTTAATCTTATAATTAGTATAATTCTGATGATTATCGGATACCATAGTCAATCATGCTATCACAGTTGTATATTGATCATCTGACAATCAACGTTACAATCAATACACACTTTGTAATCTATTTCATTGATACAATCAATACACAACAATCAAAACATCCACTTACAATCAATACAATCGTCATCACCATTGATGACAAAATCAATCTCCATGGAAACGTTCGATGGTAGAAAACTCCACGCGACGAGAAATATACGAATATCAAACCATTCGAAATTTGTTTATTCAAGTCCGTCTCTATCATATGAAATACTCGAATGAAATAATGGTATCAACACTGAAACAACAATTGTTGCTCCCTTAAGCGATCAATAAGTTTCTCCGATAGAAATTTATCAATTATTTGTGAACTTATTTTGCCATTTTTCGAAAAAACAGAAACCGGTTTACAGCTTTGTTTTCCAGGTTGAAAATAAATAATGGAAAACAGAATTTCTACAGAGGAATGTTAGATCAAACAGCAAACAGCGTCATTCCTCTCGTATCAAGAAATGTACACAAAAATGAGCTTTGAAAATTAAATATTGATTCGATTATTGCAGTGTGAACTTATCAAAGCTCGATTGTTTTTTTCAGTACTGAACCCTTTAAATAAGATAAAGAGATGTGTTGAGGGTATATAAATGTTTATTTTAGTGCTTCGTTTCCATGTAATGATGCTACATCAGCAATGGTCTAAAAAATATTCCACCGACATTTATTTTGTTATTATTCCATATATTTATTTTTCATTGTGAATAATGCCCACGTGATATTTTCACCTTTTGCGTGGGTGGTGGAGAGTGCGTGGGCAGATGAATATGAAATATTCAATGACAGTATTGGAGAAATTGTCACGTAAATTTCAATTCGAATTCGATTTGAAGTTGTAATAATAGAAAAGTTGTCAATGTTATTGAGTTTTACAGATCCCTAATCACTTCCTAATAAATTATTCATTCATCGCGCCGGTGTAGAAGATGTTATACTTCAAAAACAAACCCCAAAAAAGCCACACAATCATTCTATCATAGCACTGAAACTTATTTTATCTAGTTAGAGATAAACTTAAGATATTCTGAAAGTATAAGATTTGATTGAATGTGACTAGTATAACAATACTATGAACTACAACAGAAATGCTAGAGCTATACTATTCTAACAATAGTTCAAAAAGATCGAGTACCTAAAGATACAAGTGAAATCTGGACCCAGGGCACATCTCATATTCAAATAAGTTATAATGTATACTGTGATGTATAATGAATAATGTACTGTCTTACAATGTCAAATCAAATCCTTCAATTCATTTTTTCCTCATAGCATGACAAGATATGCAAAATTACATAAATTCAATATTATTAATCTCTTACAGCTCAATCGTTTGATTGGTTGGCAGCCTTCCATCTAAATCTGTCCATTGCTACTCTCTTCCATTGTACATAGCTCATAGCACCCAGATCCTTCGTCATTTGTCTTAAATACTGTAGCCGGGGTCTCCCACGACCCCTTTGTCCATCAAATGTACCTTCCAGAATACTTGACGTGAATGCGTCGTGTCTTATTATGTCTCCAATCTAAGAATGTAGTCTGGCCTTGAGAAAATTCAGAAGAGATCTCTTTTCCACCGCCCTCTGGAATATCTCCTCATTCGTAACTCTATCAGTCCATTTTATTTTTAGCATTCGCCTCCAACAACACACTTCAAAAGCATTTAGAGTCTTTTCCTCAGCCTTACCAATAGACCACGTTTCAGACCCATAGAGAGCTACACTCCAAATGCAACTCTTTATTAGTCACTTTCTTATTACCAAGGTTAGACTATTCGAAGAAAGAAGCTGCCTCTTACTAATAAACATACCCTTAGCTTCTCTGATTCGGCGCTTTATATCCAGTCTATCTTTTCCATCTTCTAATATAATGCTTCCAAGATATTTGAAGATTTTAACTTGCTTCAGGGCGTGATTATCTAATTTAATGGACACCATCTCTGGGACTTTTGAGCAACAAAAGTATTAATACACTACATTAATTTCAATTGAAAATGATATATTGTTACATTAATGTTAGTCTACAGATGGCGTGGAATTTCCCCAAGAAGACTATATGTCTCTGAATGGGGGATGTATACTGTAATACTGTATATTTTTTAATAACAATTAACATACAAGATGAAAAATCTCTCTCAACGCTTATTTATAGTTATTGAATAATTTATTGTTATTCAAATAAATATGTTACAATAACTTTGATGTGAATAATGTATCAATACAGATAGAAAATAGAAATGTAGAAGTTTTGTATAAACATTTATGTACACCAAACTTTCGTTTGGTTTTTTTTCGAAAAAATTCGTAGTTACCAAACAGATAAACTTATCTACATTATTCACTTGAGACTTAGAAACAGAGAAACTGGAATTATTTTCGACTTTGATCTTATTATGCAATATTGAAACTTATCTATTCAACAATATTGATAAAACCGGATCTATATTCTGTCTCTCATATAATAAATCTTTTTGCACACTAGTTTTTAATCACCAGTGAATTGTACTTCCAATCAAGATTCATGGAGTTGTGTTGATGTGTTTCCTGTGTAAAGAGAAGTGGCAAGCAGAGAATTTACAAGTGAATTGCATGTTGGCCTACTTGATGCATGTAATATCAGTGCTGAACTGATTGCAGATACTCGCCAATATGCTAACTAGAACGTGTAGCCCGAGGGGACAGAGTGTTCTGTGCTGTGCGTAGCTCTGCTCAAGACAACAGCTTACCAATACATGCAAATCTACCAAGACTGTGTGTTAATCTGCCAAATGTCGCAAACAGGCTCCGCTTTGATACTCGACTATACTTGATCATGCTTGCCTCCGTTTGACCCAGACTGACACATTCGGGCACAATGAGTGCAATCAACACGCTTGTCGATCATTCAGCAAGGCAACGACAACACTGTTCACAAAACACTGTAACCATGTATTTACACGCAGCTTACAAGGCTCATGCACTAGCGTTTGAATTCTCTGTTCACGTCATGAGGTCACAACACACTGTCTTTCATCATCGATAATTTATACATTGTCCCACGAAAGGTGTAACAGTCGAAGACCATACAATCTACAAGGAATTCGCAATACGAGATGTATATCAACATTTTCTTTTATCGACCTTAGTTTTCAATATAATTATATCGATATAATTATATATGTATGTTCCAAGATCATGAGTACAATCAGGACCTCCTATATACTTTAGGAAGTCCTGGTACAATATTCCCATGCATAGCATGGTGAAGATACATTCTATTTATATTTTTATCAATAACTATACAGTACACATCACCATCCTAGGACATTATTGTCTTACTATTAATTCAATGCCTCAACTAAACTTTCAATTCCAGATGTTACTCAAACCACCCACCTTAGAGACGACTATATTTACAATAACAGAACATTGGTTGATTACAAAACTACAAGAAAGATAGAGTTGGCCAACAGTCGAATTCAAGTTTAGTTACTTCAGCTACTTATATAAAAATAATAATATCGAGTGACCTGGCTAGCTCAGGACTGGTGTCAGAGTTTTAAGGCCGCTGATCAATTTCAGGACCTCTGACATGACCTAACGACTGCTTTTTAGGTAGCCCTGACCGACGGCTTAACGTGTCCATCCGAAAATTGCAAAATAATAATCCAGCTACCTATTGAGGCAGAACACTGCGCTAGGATACTCCATCCTCTATCAACTTATACTCTGAATAAAACAAGTTATTCGGACAAAATATCCATGTTGCCAAACTGTGCGAAATTTCAATCTTTCCATACAAGGCCATATGACTGGATGTACTCAATTTGGCAACACAGCCGATGCAGAGTTGTATCACTGAGGCTGTTTCAAATCAATTCAAAATTTTCATTCACAATACAAACAGTTGAGGGTCCTGCCAAGCCCAAAGGTTTTTCGGCGGGTGCCCAGTTACAGGAAAAAAATAAGTTACAAAAGATAAATAAACTTAGACAAAATAAATATTACACTTCAAAGATTTCAAGTAAAAAATGAAAGAAAACTAATGCAAAATGAAAAAATAAAATAAGAAATAAAACTTAAACCAACTGAATCAGCTGGTCGCTTCAACTGAAAATGAACCTAATTACGGAAAACGAGGATTGATATTGACTTGAATCAATAAAGTAAGTTATTCTAATAGAGCTACTAGAATTTTGTTCAATGGACTGTTTATTTGACTTGATCCAGTTCAAAATGAAATTTTGTTTAACTGGCACTGTACAAACTGAATATATTCAGTCATATGCCCTTGCAAGGAAAGATTCAAACTTCGCACAATTGAGCAAAATGGATTTTTTCCAAGTCTGAACCTGCTTAACTCTGAGTAGAGGGTATTATCACAAGGCAGCGGTCTGCGCCACAACACACCCGGATCAGAGGCGTCACAAAGAACGAGATGCACAGATTTGGTAGAAGCCTCCTGACAAGTTATTGTCGTTTGGATGAGTGGATTAATTAGCGGATGCTCTCCACTAAGAATCCATTTGAAGGGAAACGGTGACACATTCAATCTGGTTGAGTGAGAGAGAGTGAGTCAGAGAAAATGATTGTGGCTGGGTAGTTGCCGGCTGCAGCCATTGCGAACCCCAGGACGCTCGTTAATTCGAGTTGCAGCTGAAAGTGGATTTCCAAAGCACCAACGAGGGAAAAGACGCTGATGGCAAACCAACCAGCAAAATACTCAGTCTCTCGCATTATCCTGCGCTCACTATCCTTGTTATTATAATTATTACTTTCTTTGTTAAGTAACTTACTGGCATTATTGGATGCTAAGTACGTATTCGTCAGTAATAAAACGGCCGCAGTTCTTCCATTCAACTCGAAGTAAATGTTACATCTCCTACCAGCATTCACAGCAATCGCCATAGCAACAGAGTTGCCAAAGTTTGAATAGAGCGTGATGTGTCCGAGACAAACATGCCAGACTCCACCTAACGTTTCTCACTCTCCGTAATGGCCGAAGCTTATCGCAAGTTGGAAAGTTTCATTACTGTTATTCACAAACAAAACCTCTCTCAAACACCTATACGTGTTTCTGGATCAAACAAGTTGCTGTATGATCTTGAAACAAGTGGAAGAATTTGTGTCTGAAGTACATCTTTATGCCCATACTTATAGTCCTGACATATTATCAAACCTTCTTATGAAATCTGCTAAGCAGATTTTTGCTTATAATGACATTCTGAAAAATGACATTCAAGGGCTGGAATATATTGTATTTCATCATGTGTACAATTTTTTCTATTCAAGATCAAAGGTGACAAAAATCAGAGATATTTCAAATACAGGGCTCCGACTTTTGAACAAGGAAAGAGTTATTCTACTTTTCCATAAGCCTACTCAAACGCTGATATTAAAATACATTAATAACACAACTTGATAATATACTTTGAACGAAACACCTTTTCTCTCAAACGGTTAATTAGTTATTTTACTTCTCAGATAAATTCTTTAATCTCTAAAAAGATATTAGACAGTAAGTGGATTTGGAAACATTAGCTATAAACTTATCCATGGAACTATCCAGGAATAAACTGATTTATTCCCCTATGAGTAGAATGAGACCAAAGTATACTTAATCTCGGAATGAAATTATTTAAAATTTTATTTTTGAGTACTCTTTTAAAAGTCTCTATTCATCAACATTCTTATTGGTTATTCTAGACAAGTTCTCTGTGAAAACAGTAAGATTTAAATCCACTCCTTAGTGCTAAATGGTTCAGTTTGTAAAATATATAACCATTTATACAATAACGGGAGAACTTCAAGTTCCAACTATTGGAATTTAGAGCACAAGAAATTCCATTATAATGTTCAAATGATACATTCTACAATTCCTCAAGCAACATTTTTACTCAGTACAACCTCTGGTCAGCGGTGAGCTCAAGTCGAGAGCTATTTCAATTTTCTTACGCTTCATGGATTTATGCTTCTAATCCTGTTACGTACCACTGAAGTATCCTACACTCACAAACACGCACTCATTCACACTGACGCTCAGAGTTTATCATATTTATTTTTGAAATATGGTTATTTCCTGCACATCTACTTCGAATGGAATTGCATTATGTAAGTGCTTTGCTCACTTTTCTGGATAAATTGTGAAATTTCGTTATGATAAAACCAACGGTACTGGAACAGCACTTTATTTTGGTAATGCGAGCATTTATACCATAGCAATTTAGCTAAATAAGTGAGAAAATTTTAGTACTCTATCAGATTTATGTTTTAAATAAATCTTCATAATCTTATCTCTTATTAGCTACAGCTCAACTTTCCGCATACAGCTTCATAATCATTTGAAGAGATTTAGGAATAACTCAATTTTCTACTGAATGAGGACAACTTATATCCGAATTATATTATTCCACTTCAGGTCACTGCTAAAACGATGATGGGTGAAGAATGATTTATTGTATTTGGAAAAACAAAAGCAGTGATACAGCAGAGAATCGCTCAGAAAGGATCGTCTCTTGTGTCGAACTCTACATATAATACGAGGAAGGAACTATTTTATAATGAACCTGAATAAAGAAGCTGAACTCATTTGATCAACAATATCTGAACTATTTCTGTGAATTCAAACTATTTCTGAAACATCAGGACTTGAAACTGCATTTTTTGTATTTCCATCTCTGTAAATTTTTCTTGGCTCTTTTCTGAGAGATGGTCCTGGAGGAGCCGGGAACTACTGGTTCATTCACTTCTTTCAGTTATCATCAGATAACTATAAGTATAATACTTCATCACTTCTCCCACAAAAATACATCCAACTGGTTTATAATACTGTTATGACTTTCTCATGCGTATTCTTACAGTAATTTTCATATACTTATCATCATCATCATCATCACTAGTGTGTGTCTGTATTCTAGTATACTTCTATAAAAATACAGATAAAATGGAAAATTAATTGGAAAGACACCAGTAAACCACGAAATTGGATTTTTCTCTACAGATGATTGCAGAATGAACGTGAAATATAGCGAATTAATCTTTGAATGAGAATTCCTGAATAATTTATCCATAAAGAAACAGTTGGAAGTTTCCACTTTCTAAGTAGTTGTAGAGGAGATATTGTGGTGGTTATCCATGCTGAATATGAAGGATAGATGTTGCCCAACCACAGATTAATCTATAAATATGTGGTTTTATAACATCTAGTCTTCTTATTCAGAAATATCCTACCTTGAAAATTTTGGAAAACAAAAGAATTTATGGTGAATCACATAGTTTGAGAAAACTGCTCAAATATCTATAATATCTATCGAAATTCAAAATCAGAATTATATTGTGTATTCCAGCTATTTATTTCTAAAGTGAAAATTGTTGTAATATAAACTTAACCCAACTTTGAACATTTTATTGATCAAAATTCAGGAACAGAAAGTTTTGGCATGGTGTCTGTTTTTTCATTCAGATATTTTCTTTTTTATTCAATGAATGAATAAATAGATGAATGAAATCTTGCAATGATTATTGTTTCGGCACAGATAAACAATGGATTAATTATTATTTTTCGTATTATGCTTCTGGAAATGTGATAACTGAGCCTTTGTCATTCATTATTTTTGTAAGGATACGTCAATCGGTCAATTGTGATCAGGATTAGTGCGTCTAAAAGGTTTTATTTGGCCTGGAATAATGCGTTGTCCACGTTTTTATTTGAGAGCCGAATATTCCCTCAGATTGTGTGTAAGGCGATTAGAACTGACCGTTCGGGTCTCCAAGTTCCCCCCCCCCCACCATCACAGAATAGAAGAGCTTCTGTAACCGGCAGACCTTTTTATTCAAGCCTTTTCGTCTCAAGCTCTCTTATTGCGAACGCAAGCTTTTTTCAACTATCTCGGGGCACTAGCTTCTTTTTTCACTCTGATCCAGAACAGAGTATCATGATCAGCTCATTTTCTCTACAAGCAGTTTTCTAAAGAAGCAAGGCTGAAATTACTAAGTCCACTTGTTCCACGCACAAAGGATTTGTGCGTTCTGTTGAAATGGGAATAGCAACGGAAGATAAGATCTGATTAATTGGAAAAACAAGTCTCCAATGAGGAGATACTTCAGTCTCTAGGAAACTCCAAAATACAATACAGGCGATTATTGGAGAATTGGAAAACTTGATGAGAATGGCAGGTCTATCAAGAAATCTCAACAGGGATTCTCTGATATCATTTTTCCTCGCACACAGGCTTTGCCCATGTGAGGAAATCTCTTCAAGTTTTGTATATGTATATTGTATATTTTTTGTACTTTCTAAGAAGAAGAATGAAGATAATTTCAATTTCATTTCAATATTACAGCAACGTGTAATGGTTTTGTCATCTAGTGGTTTTTTCATAAGAAATATTAAATATTAGAATATAATGCACCGGAT